>NC_056749.1:235576217-235614964 GCF_019279795.1 Protopterus annectens
GATGATTACAGAAGCCTGGGGCTGCCCGGACATAGATCTATTTGCATCCTCCCTCAACCACCAGTTACAGATTTTTTGCACAAGGACATTTCACAAACTAGCATGGAAAGTGGATGCACTTTCATTCAGTTGGAGAAACCTCTCGGGGTATGCCTTTCCTCCACTACCTCTTCTTCCAATGGAGTTATTAAAGATCAAGCAGGACAAACCCAAAATGATTTTACTGGCCCCAAATTGGCCTCGTCAATTTTGGCACTCAACACTGATTAATCTATCCCAGGAGCCTCCTTGGATTTTATCTCAGATTCCAAATCTTTTGTCCCAACACCAGGGCCAGGTTCGGCACTCTCATATCAAAACTCTCAGCCTGGTGAATTCAGGGTCTATGATTAATCCTACCCTTCCCAAACAGGTCATGGATGTCATCTTAGAAGCCAGACGGCCTAGCACTAGAAAATCTTATGCAGGTAAGTGGAAGAGATTTTGCACCTGGATGCATGCTCAGGATTCGGATCCTCTCATTCCTAATATCCTACTGATTTTACTTTACCTGACAGACATGCTACATAAGGGTTTATCCTTCTCCTCCATAAAAATACATGCCTCAGCTATCTCTGCACATTACAATACAGATCCTCCAATCTTTTCACATCCAATTCTGAAACAATATCTCAGAGGAGCAAAGAATTTAAGGCCACCTAGGACACCCCTCATACCTGCCTGGGACCTCAACTATGTTCTGGAAAAAATCACTCTGCCTCCTTTTGAGCCTGCTGCCACATCTGATATTAAGTATTTATCATGGAAGACAGCTATCCTACTGGCTTTGACTACAGCCAGGAGAATCTCGGAGTTACAAGCACTCATGGCTGTGGAACCTTACATTATTTTTCATCAAGACAGGGTGTCTTTAAGGACTAATCCTACTTTCATGCCTAAAGTGGTTTCCAAAGTGGCTTTAAATCAAACTATTCACCTGCCAACTTTTTTCCCTAATCCACAAAATAAGGGAGAAAGGATCTTGCATTCCTTGTATCGATGTACACAGGCAACTTCATTTTTACCTGGACAGAACCAAGGATATCAGGAAAACACAGCAACTGTTTGTTTCTTATGCAACAAATTCCCAAGGCAAAGCTATTTCAAAACAGACCATTTCTAAATGGATTGCACATGGAATCAGATTTTGTTACTCTCATCATGGAAAGCAAATCCCAGGAAAAATTAGGACTCACTCTACCAGAGCTGCTGCTACTTCAGCTGCCTTTCTCAGAGGAGTACCTACCAAGGATATTTTGGAAGCTGCAACTTGGAGTTCAGTGCATACTTTCTCTAAACACTATAATCTCCCTCTTTACTCTAAGTCTAGGGCAGGCTTTGCTTCTGCAGTCTTGCAGGGCCTTCTAGCCGCCCCTTCCTCTCTATAACCACCACCCTTTATCTCAACTATGGGATTCAACCCTACAGTGATGACTGCAACAGTGAAACACGATGAACATAGTACAGTTGTATACACTTACCATAAATGTAGATGTTAGTGTCTTCACTGTTGCAGTCTGGGTTACCCTCCCTCCTGTCCCCTCTGATACTTTCATTAGTGTGGTTTCCTACTTCACCCTTCTTCTGAGGTGTATTTGCTACAGGGTAATGGTGTTTGTTGTATGTTGCATTTTTGTTTTACTATTAGCCTTCACTTTTGGGCACCTGACATCTGGGGCAAGAAAAACTGGAGAACATGGTGTCGGCTGGCAGCTTTGTACTCCTGGCGCTCTGACGTCAGGGAGCATGACTGAACAGCCGACGCCGGACCCAGACTTTGGGATTCTGGCCGACCGAGGGCTGCCTGCCGGCAGGACGAACCCTACAGTGATGACTGCAACAGTGAAGACACTCTCTAACATCTACATTTATGGTAAGTGTACACAGCTGTACTGTTTCTGACTCCCATAAATTCCTTTTCAAAAATCCTACTGCTGATCCTGAAACCATTTCTCAGGGTCCCAAGGGCATTAAGGCCTCTACTGCTAAAAAAACTACCCCTTCTGATAGAGATTCCAGGGCGCTGGATAGATGGGGTAAGAAGGTTTACACGTCTGCAACCTTGGCAATCGAGGCTTTAAACTGTCAATTTCATATGCTTAAATATCAACAGCATATCATGGGACTACTTAAACAGAAAATGATGTTAATATCTGACTGTGTGGAAAATAAAGATTTGCAGGATTTATTACATTCAGCTGAACAAGTTAGAAAACTTACTTTGCAATGTGGTTTTGATTCCTTGGAGGCCTCTTGCAGGGCTGCTGTAACTGGATCTGTGCTAAGAAGGCATGCTTGGCTCAAAGAGCAAACTCTGCCTGACCATGATAAAGCAAAATTGTTGGATGCTCCTTTACAACAGGACCATCTCTTTGGTAATAAGGCTGAAGAAGAGAAAAAGGGACAAGGTTTCTATTGGTCTTTTCCTGGTACCCAGAAAAGACAAATCATGGCGTCCAATTCTGGACTTATCCACTCAACACATTTTTGGACATTCCAAAATTCAAGATGCTGACTCGACAGTTTCTACCTATGCTAGGCAAAGAAGCCTGGTTGGTAACTCTAGACTTAAGAGGCTTACCTGCATATCTCAATCAGGGAATTTTGCAGAAGATACCTCCGCTTCAAAGCAGACTACTTGCATTACCAGTTCTCTGCACTGCCCTTTGGCTTATCTACTGTGCCCAGGGTCTTCACAAAGTGCCTGGCTCCAGTAATTACATTTTGCAGGCAAAGAAATATTCAAATATATCCATACCTGGACGATTGTCTTAATTCAGGCAGAAAGCAAGGACATTCTTCTAAAGCATATGGCGTTTGTAAAAATGCTTCTAACTTGTCTAGGGTACACCATAACGAAAAGAAATCACAACTGGTACCCTCTCAAAAAAATTACATTCCTGGGTGCAAGCTTGAATACAACTGCCCAGATGATTTACCTTATGCCAGAAAAGCAAATTCAGTTTGTGACTTACTTCAAACAGGTGACCACAAGATTCTGTGCCTGGAACCAGTCACAAGGAATAAGCACAGCAATGCCCAATATTCCTCAGATTCTGCAATATTTAACTGAGATGCTTCAAAGGACTTTTCTTTTTCTTCCATAAAAATCCATGCCTCAGCCATTTCAGCCCTTCAGAACACAGAACCTCCCCTCTTCTCTCATCCTCTGCTAAAGCAGCATCTCAGACGCCAAAAATCTAAGACCTCCCAGGAGAGCGCCAACTCCTGCATGGGACCAGACCTCAATTTTGTTTTGGAAAAACTCAGTCTCCCTCCTTTTGAGCCAGCTGCTACTGAAAACCTAAAATTTCTCTCCTGGAAAACAGCTTTCCTTTTAGCAATCACTTCAGCTAGAAGGATTTCAGAATTACAGGCTCTTATGGCAGTGGAGCCTTTCATTATTTTTCGTTTTCACAGGGTGGCTCTCGGGACCAATCCATCTTTCATGCCTAAGGTGGTATCCAGAGTGGCTCTTAATCAGACCATTCATCTGCCAACCTTCTTTCCCAATCCACAGAACAAGGGTGAGCGGATTCTGCATTCATTGGATGTACACAGACAACTCAGATTTTCTTAGAGATTTTGTCCTGTGTAAGTAGAATCTAAACAACTATTGGTGGCATTTGCTGCAGGGCCAGAGGGGAAGGCCATTTCAAAGCAGACCATTTCCAAATGGATAAGCCATTGTATTTGATGTTCATCGTGTTACCCTGCTGCAGTCATCACACTTGGGTTAGCCTGTCGTCAAGTATGTCGCAGTCGGCCGGAATTCCAAAGTCTTGGTCCGGCGTCAGTTGCTGTCGCCTCTTCCCTGATGTCGGTGCGCCAGGGGTATCTATAATGCAACCGACACCATTTTCTTCAGTCTTTCTTGCCGCGCGGTGCCCGAAGCAGAAGAATTTCGCAAGTGCCGGTCGGCCGACTCCTGAGATTTTCGAATTCTTATTTCAGACCGAAGTCTTTTATAAAGCTAAGTACCCCGTTGGGGAAACTTTTCTTGCCTCAGACCGATGTCAGAAAAAGTTAACAATTGTATTTCTTGTGGGAAGCAAATACCTCATAAGGATTTTCATTCTTATTGTATACCTTGCCTAGGCCCAGACCACGACGTCACCTCTTGTTGGTTTTGTGCTAGGTTTAATAAGCGTACTATTAAAAGACGCTTTGATTTTGCACGCCACTACTTCGGTAGGAAATTTAACTACACCATGCCGTCGGAGCAACCGACTACCGGCATGCACAAAAAATGCAGGGATAAGGACAGACAGCCCAGGCCTAAACCAGATTCCGAGGCCTCGGCAGATCCGGTCTCCGGTCCTCAGTGAGGCTCCGACGCAGCTCCTGACTACTGCAGATCTGGAACCCGAGACAGCTACGGAAATTTTGACGGAATGTACCATCCCTATGCAGCCTTTTACTTCAGGCCCTTTCGACGACTTTGCTACAAAAGACGTCGGTGCTACAGAAACGCCATCGGTTTCTGAAGGCGTTTTCAGACCGACTCTCACCATTAAAACGTTTTCTAAGTCGAAGACTCCTAAATCTAAAAGGACTGCACTTCAGTCTCCTGTTCAAGGCCCCATGCCTAAGAAACAGATGCTCAAAATGGCTGAAGATTTGATTTCTTTAATCAGGGGGTTCCCAGCCCCCTCCTGACAAAAAGCCTAGACAAGAGGAAGATTTTGCATCCTCTGAGCAAATGTCCATTTCTTCAGACTCCTCTGAGGACCAAGGCTACTCCTTCTCTCCTTATGAAGATTCTGATGCTGAGGACTCTATTCCCTCAGCTTCTCCTCCTGAAGACTACTCCTTTGGGGAAACTTTACACACTATGAGGGAACATTTCCACTGGGAAGGTCAGGACTACTCTGATTCAAAGAAAAGGCTCAGAGTTTCTTTTACTCCCCCAACACAGACCACTTGCCATCCCACCAGTTTTGGGCATTGTGGATGATGTCTATTTAGAATCCAGTTTCAACCCAGACTCTCTACCTCCTGCTCTGGCTAAGCCTGACAGATACTACAGAGTGCCTGATTCCCACAAATTTCTTTACAAAAGCCCTGTAGCTGACCCAGAGACTATCTCCCAGGGTCCCAAGGGGGCTAAGGCTTCTATGGCTTAAAACCCAGTACCTTCTGAGAGGGATTCCCGAGCACTAGATAGGTGGGGGAAAAAGGTTTACACCTCAGCCACACTAGCTATGAGGGCACTGAATTGTCAATTTCATATGCTTAAGTATCAGCAATTTCTAATCTCTCCGTTAAAGCAAAGAATAACCACTCTCCCTCAACAATCTGAATTGAAAGAAGTACAGGATCTGTTGCATGCCACTGAGCAGGTGGGCAAACATACCTTACAATGTGGGTTTGATTCTTTGGAGGCCTCCTGCAGAGCAGCTGTCACTGGGTCTGTTATACGTAGGCATGCTTGGTTAAAGGAACCAACTCTGCCTGATCATGTTAAAGCAAAACTACTAGATGCTCCCTTACAGCAGGATGTTCTTTTTGGAGTTAAAGCAGAAGTTTTAAAGAAAATGGAAGATAAGGCAAAATCTATGCAGACAGTCAAAGATTTCCTACAAGTACAACCCCCTTGCTTCAGCAGAAACTGGCCAACAAAAAATTGGTCCTTTCCAGCCACTGACGGACCACAGAGGGGTAAATACAGACGCCCAAGGGGCAGAGGACAACCACAAGCCCAGTATAAACCTCGCCAATGGGGCACTACCACACAGAAGGGAGGAGAAGACAGGTCTCAATCCACCAGAAGGCAGACTCAATGACTTGCACCTCATCTGGCCAAGCAATACTCTCTTGGCAGCCCCCTTGGGGGAAAACTCACACTTTTTGCAGACAAGTGGCACATTGTCACAAAGGACAAATGGGTCCTAGACATAATTTTACGAGGATACAGATTCCACTTTCACACCTTGCCAATAAAAAGAGGAATGGCAAACCTGCCACAAAATCAATGGGCAGAGGCACAAAAGCAAATTACAGCTCTCATGGACATGAGAGCCATTCAGCTGGTACCTACTCAAGAGCAAGGCCAAGGATTTTACTCAAGACTCTTTTTCTAGTGCCCAGAAAGGACAATGCCTGGAGACCAATTCTGGACCTTTCAATTCTAAACACTTACTTACAAGTACCCAAATTCAAGATGCTAACACTACAGCAGCTACTTCCCATGTTGGGCAAGGAAGCATGGCTAGTAACGTTGGACCTCAAGGAGGCATACCTGCATGTCCCTATCAGACAAAGTTGCAGAAGATACCTCCATTTCATTGCAGGTTCAACCCATTACCAATTCTCTGCACTGCTTTTTGGCTTATCTACTGTGCCCAGAGTTTTCACAAAATGCCTGGCACCAGTAATTGCATACTGCAGACAAAGAGGAATTCAAATATATCCATACCTGGACGACTGCCTCATCCAAGCAGAAAGCAAAGACATTCTCTTACATCATCTGGCCTTTGTAAAACATCTACTAAACTGCCTGGGGTACACAGTAAACGAAAAGAAGTCAAAACTAGTACCCTCACAAAAAAAATGACATTCCTGGGTGCCAGCTTGAATACAACGGCCCAGAAGGCTTATCTTACGCCAGGCAAGCAACTACAACTGACTCAATATTTCAAGACAATGGCAACGAAGACCCAATTAACTGCAAGAAACATTCTGCAGGCTTTGGGCTTCATGGCATCTTGCATACTAATACCATTTGCAAAGCTGCATATGAGGAAATTACAATGGTACCTAAAAAGCGTATGGTCTCAACACAGCCACAGCTTGGACATTATCTCTCATTCCCTGCCTACAACAGGAATTTCTATGGTGGTCACAGGCATGTCACCTCAACAAGGGTCAGCCTTTCATGTTGCCCCCAGCCAGGCAAACTATCACAACAGATGCTTCAGACTATGCCTGGGGGGCACACATGGCAGGACAGTGCATTCAAGGCCTATGGACTGCAGATCAAAGAAATCTGCACATAAATCAAAAAGAGATGCTAGCTGTACAGAAAGCTCTGACAGCCTTCAAGGATCTGTTACATCCAGGACAACTTGCAATAAAGACGGACAACACCACACTAATGTGGTACATAAACAAACAAGGGGGTACACATTCCTACCCTCTATTGCAGGCAAGCAATGATCTTATGGAACACAGCTCTGACCTACCAAGTCCAGTTACAAGCTCAATTCCTGCCAGGACAGAAGAACACATTGGCAGACGACCTCAGCAGAAACATCAAAGTTCCCCACGAGTGGAAACTAGATCCACAAATATTTACAGTGATAACTCAAAAATGGGGCCTTCCAGACATAGACCTGTTTGCCAGTCCTCAAAACTATCAACTGACAAAATTTTGTACAAGGACATTTCACCATCAAGCTTGGAAAGTGGACATTCTCTCTTTCAGTTGGAAAAACCTGACAGTATATGCCTTCCCTCCATTGCCTCTCCTCACAAATGTTCTTTTGAAAGTCAAGAAGGAGAGACCACGACTGATTCTCATAGCCCCAGACTGGCCACGCCAGCACAGGTATCCGCTATTGAAAAATATGGCCCACAGCCCACCATGGATATTGCCTCAAATACCCCATTTGCTCACACAACAAAACAGATTCTTCACAGCCAGCTCAAAACTTTAAATCTGGCTGCATGGCAAATCAACTAAACATCCAACCAGCTCCTCTTTCACAAGCAGTTCTGGATGTTATTCTGGAAGCCAGGAGGCCAAGCACCAGGAAGGCTTATTCGGACAAATGGAAAAAGGTTTTGTGCCTGGAACCAAGCTAAAGGCCAAGACACAATTCAGCCTCACATGCCTCACATTCTACAGTATTTAGCTGAGATGGTGCACAAAGGACTTTCCTTTTCCTCAATTAAAATCCATGCTTCAGCTATTTCAGCTCACTACAACGCGGATCCACCTTTATTTTCTCATCCTCTTCTAAGGTAGTTCCTCAGAGGGGCAAAAAACATTAGACCACCCAGGAGAGCTCCTACACCAACATGGGACCTCAACTTTGTTCTGGAAAAACTAACGCTACCTCCCTTTGAACCAGCTTTCTCTGCAGATCTTCAGTTCCTATCATGGAAGACTGCCCTGCTCCTAGCAATAATTTCA
Source organism: Protopterus annectens (assembly GCF_019279795.1). Lineage (NCBI taxonomy): Eukaryota > Metazoa > Chordata > Ceratodontiformes > Protopteridae > Protopterus > Protopterus annectens. Next base: position 235,584,394 of record NC_056749.1, read on the forward strand.
GCTAGAAGAGTCTCAGAGCTACAGGCACTAATGGCAGTGGAACCTTTCCTCATTTTTCATCAAGACAGAGTTTCTCTATGAACTAATCCTTCCTTTATGCCTAAGGTGGTTTCCAGTGTAGCTTTAAATCAAACCATCCACTTACCCACCTTCTTCCCCAATCCACAGAACAAAGGTGAGAGACTCCTGCATTCCTTGGACATTCACAGGCAGCTTCGTTACTACTTGGACAAAACTAAGGCTTTCAGAAAATCTGACCAGCTCTTTGTATCCTATGCTACAGCTTCTCAAGGGAAGGCTATATCAAAGCAAACCATTTCTAAATGGATAGGTCATTGCATACGTTTCTGCTATGCCCATCATGGGAAACCAGTTCCTGCTACCATTAGATCCCACTCTACCAGGGCAACAGCTACCTCTACAGCCTTTCTCAGGGGGGGTTCCAGCCAAGGAAATTTTAGAAGCTGCAACTTTGGAGTTCAGTACACACCTTTACCAAAAGCTATCACTTACCTCTTTACCCTAAGTCCAGGGTGGGCTTTGCCACTGCAGTTCTGCAGGGCCTTATTGCCTCCACTAACACTCTGATACCTCCCCCCTACCTTAGCTTTGGGTTTCAACCCAAGTGTGATGACTGCAGCAGGGTAACACGATGAACATAGTACAGTTTTGTACCTACCATAAATGTAGATGTTAGAGTGTTCATCCTGCTGCAGTCCTGGTTACCCTCCCTCCATCCCCTCTGATGTTCATCATGTTTCACTGTTGCAGTCATGACTGTAGGGATGTTCATCATGCATACAGCTGCAGTAATCACAGATGGGTTCTCTGCCGTCAGGCGGGTCCTCGGTCGGCCGAATTCCAAAGTCTAGGTCCGGCGTCGGTTGCTGTCGCCTTCTTTCCTGACGTCAGTGCGACAGGGATATATAAGACACAGCCGACGCCATTTTCTTCAGTCTTTTTTGCCGCGCGGTGCCCGAAGCAGAAGCAAGTTCGCAAGTGCCGGTCGGCCAGCTCCTGAAATTACGAAAATTTGGAAACCGAAGTCTTCTTTAAAGCTAAGTACCCCGTTGGGGAAACTTTTCTTGCCTCAGACCGATGTCAAAGTTAACAATTGTATTTCTTGTGGGAAGCAAATACCGCATAAGGATTTCCATTCCCTCTGCATACCTTGTTTAGGCCCAGACCACGACGTCTCGGGCTGTTGCTTTTGCACTACTTTCAATAAACGCACTATTAAGCGTCGGGCGGAGTTCGCCCAGCACTTTTTTGGTAAAGCTTTTGATTATAAAATGTCGTCGGAGACTCCGACTACCGTTTTGTCCAAAAAACGTAAGGACAAAGACCGACCCGCAAGGTCCGCGGTCTCCACCGACACACACCAAAACCGGCTACACGTTGTCCGGTTCTCAGCGAGGTGCCTACGCAGCCCCTGACTACCAACGACACTTCTCTGGCGGTGTCTTCTGTAACCGAGACCGCAGGTGCCTCGGCCCATACCCAGACTACAGTTACCGAAGCCACTGTGAGTGTTGAGCCTCCTAATGTGGACAGGTCCACTTCCACCCATGGTGTCTTTAGACCCTCATCTTCCTTTTCCATAAAGGCATTTACTAAGTCCAAATCAGCCATGCATCCCAAGAGGCCTGTTGCACAGGGCCCATCTCCAGGCCCCATGCCTAAAAAGCAGATGCTAAAAATGGCTGAGGATTTAATTACTCTTATCAGGGGTTCCCAACCCCCTCCTGACAAGAGACCCAGAGTGGAGGAAGATTCTCCCTCTTCTGACCAGGGCTCCATTATTTCAGAACATTCTGATGAAGAGGAACACTCGTACTCCCCTTTTGAAGATTCTGATGCAGAGCAGTCCATTCCTTCTGTATCTCCCTCAGAGGATTTTTCTTTTGGGGAAACCTTGCATACCTTGAGGGAACACTTCCATTGGGAAGGCCAAGACTTTTCTGATTCCAAGAAAAGACTTGGGGAATTCCTTTTGCTACCTCAGCACAGACCCCTGGCGATACCTCCTGTCTTGGACATACTTGATGATGTTTACTCGGAGGCTTGCCTTAATCCGGATTCCCTGCCTCCTGCCCCAGTCAAGCCTGATAGGTACTACAGAGTTCTTAACTCTCACCAATTTCTTTACAAAAGCCATAATGCTGACCCTGAAACCATTTCTCAAGGCCCCAAGGGAATGAAGGCCTCTACTGCTAAGAATCCACTACCTTCCGAAAGAGAGTCTAGATCCTTAGAAAGGTGGGGAAAAGAGGTATATACCTCGGCCACCCTAGCCGTGAGGGCCTTAAATTGTCAGTTCCGTATGCTTAAATATCAGCAGTTTCTGTTATCACAGTTAAGGAATAAAATGTCACAACCTGAACAACCAGATTTGAAGGAGTTGCAGGATATGATGCATATTGCAGAACAAGTGGGTAAACACACCTTACATTGTGGCTATGATACTCTAGAGGCCTCAAGTAGAGCTGCTGTTACAGGATCAGTCATTCGTAGACATGCCTGGCTTAGGGAACAAACCTTGCCTGATCATGTTAAAGCTAAACTACTAGATGCTCCTTTACAAAAGGATGTATTATTTGGTACTAATGCTGAGGAGATACTACAGAAAATGGAAGAAAAAGCTAAATCTATGCAAACTGTCAAAGCTTTTCTACAGGTTCAACCACCACGTTTTAGCAGAAATTGGCCTTCAAAAAACTGGTCCTTTCCAGCCACGGACAAACCCCAAAGAGGTAGATACAGTCGCACAAGGGGCAGAGGACAGTCTCAAGGATCATATAGAGGCAGAAAATGGCAAACTCCAGCACCAAGAGGTGGCGAAGACAGTGCACAACAATACAGGAAACAAAACCAATGACTTTCCCCTTTTCATGCCAGGCAAGTCTCAGCTAGCAGCACCCTTGGGAGGAAAGCTGGCATTATTTACAAGAAATTGGCATATTATCACAACAGACAAATGGATCCTGGACATCATAAACAGAGGCTACAGATTTCATTTTCACACACTTCCAAAAATGAGAGGCATGCCAAACCTGCCACACAATCAAAGGGCAGAGGCTCAAATACAAATTTCAAAGCTCATGGACATGAAAGCTATTCAAGAGGTACCTACTCACGAACAAGGTCAAGGTTTTTATTCCAGACTATTCCTGGTACCAAGGAAAGGAACCGACTGGAGACCCATTTTGGACTTATCCATCCTAAACACATTTCTACTCGTACCAAAATTCAAGATGCTCACCTTACAGCAATTTCTTCCCATGCTGGGCAAGGAGTTTTGGCTGGTAACATTGGACCTCAAGGAGGCATACCTGCATGTCCCAATCAGACAAAGCTGCAGAAGATACCTCAGATTTCTTGCAGGTTCAATCCACTATCAATTCTCTGCATTGCCCTTTGGCTTATCCACTGCGCCCAGAGTATTCACGAAATGCCTGGCAGCAGTAATTGCCTACTGCTGACTTCAAGGGATGCAAATTTACCCTTATTTGGATGATTGCCTGATCCAAGCGGACAGCAAACATACTTCTGGAACATCTGGCTTATGTAACACGGTTATTGAATTCTCTGGGATACACAGTCAACAAAGAGAAATCCAGGCTAACACCATCTCAGAAAATAACTTTCCTGGGTGCCAACTTGGACACAAACACCCAGATGGCCTATCTTACGCCAGAAAAACAGGGGCAACTAACTCAGTACTTCAGAATACTAGCAAATTGTACCAGGCTAACTTCAAGGAAAATCCTGCAGGCTCTGGGCTTCATGGCATCTTGCATTCTTCTAATCCCATGTGCAAAGTTGCATATGAGGAAACTTCAATGGTACCTAAAAAACCTATGGTCTCAACACAGCCACAGTTTGGAAACAATAATACCAATAATCCCATGTTTGAAACAGGAATTTCTATGGTGGGCCCAAGCATGCCAAACAAACACAGGTCTACCATTCTGCAAGCCTTAAGCAAATCAAGTCATCACAACAGACGCCTCAGACTACGCCTGGGGGGCACACATGACAGACAGGTGCATTCAGGGCAAATGGTCCCAAAAGGAAAAGCACCTACACATCAATCAAAAGGAAATGCTAGCAGTGATAAATGCATTTACAGCTTTCAAGGACCTCCTGCATCCAGGGCAATTATTGATAAGAACAGACAACACCACAGTAATGTGGTACATAAACAAACAAGGAGGAACACATTCATACCCCCTGTGCAGGCTAGCCATGTCACTTAGGAACTTGGCTCTGGAATGGCAAATCGAACTTCAAGCACAGTACCTGCCAGGATTGGAAAACACGCTGGCAGACCATCTAAGCAGAAATATGACAGACCCACACGAATGGAAGTTGCATCCTCAAGTGTTTACAAAGATAATCCAAGCGTGGGGAAGGCCAGACATAGATCTCTTTGCCTCCCACAGGAATCATCAATTGACAAAGTTCTGCTCAAGGACCTTCCATCCAAAGGCCTGGAGAGTGGACGCCCTTTCTTTCAATTGGGCAGCACGGACAGTTTACGCCTTCCCACCTTTGCCTCTTCTGCCCAAGGTGCTCTTGAAAGCAAGAGCAGACACACCGAAGATGATACTGATTGCTCCAGATTGGCCAAGACAACACTGGTACCCACTCCTGAGGAGCCTAACACATGCTCCGCCCTCGACCCTACCTCTAATGCCTCTTCTACTGACTCAGCACAGCTACAAAACTCTTCACAGTCAGCTGAAAACACTCAATCTGGCTGCATGGAAAATTCCTTAATGCCACAACAGACCCTACTCTCCAAAGAGGTACAGGATGTCATTTTGGAGGCCAGAAGGCCATCTACTAGAAAGGCTTACTCCGCAAAATGGAAACAGTTTTGCACTTAGAATGAGAAAAAAGGCCAGGATCCTAGAAAACTGAATTTGCCTCAGACATTACAGTATCTAGCTGAGCTGTTGAACAGTGGACTTTCATTTTCCTCCATCAAAATTCATGCCTCAGCCATTTCTGCAGAATACAACACTGATCCACCCTTATTCTCTCACCCACTCTTAAGACAGTTCCTCAGAGGGGCTAAGAATATAAGACCTCCAAGGAAACAACCAATACCAGCCTGGGATCTTAATTACATTTTAGAAAAATTAACATTGCCCCCCTTTGAACCAGCTGCCTCGACAGATTTGCAATATTTGTCCTGGAAAACAGCTTTCCTTCTGGCCATTACCTCAGCTCGTAGGGTTTCGGAACTACAAGCCCTCATGGCTGTGCAGCCCTTTCTCCTCTTCCATCAGGACAGGGTTTCCCTACGGACCAACCCGTCATTTATGCCTAAGGTAGTATCCAGGGTAGCTTTAAATCAGGCCATACGCTTACCTACCTTTTACCCCAATCCTCAAAACAAAGGGGAAAGGCTGCTACATTCTTTAGACATCCATAGACAGCTATGTTACTATTTGGACAGAACAAAGCCTTTCAGGAAATCAGAACAACTCTTTGTGTCCTATGCTGTAAGAGCTCAAAGGAAGCCAATTTCCAAACAGTTTCAAAATGGATAGGCCAATGCATACGGTTTTGTTACTCCTTTCATGGCAAATCTGTTCCTACAGGCATCCGATCCCACTCCACAAGGGCCACAGCTACCTCTACAGCCTTCCTCAGAGGAGTCCCTATCAAAGATATTTTGGAGGCAGCCACTTGGAGTTCTGTGCATACCTTCACAAAACACTACCACCTGCCTTTATACTCCAAAACTAGAGCAGGCTTTGCCACTGCTGTGTTGCAGGGCATTCTGGCTCTTCCCAGTTCTACCTAGTGCCTACCACCCTGTGCGTAGCTTTGGGATTCTACCCATCTGTGATTACTGCAGCTGTATGCACGATGAACATAGTACAGTTTTGTACCTACCATAAATGTAGATGTTTGAGTGCTAATACAGCTGTAGTACAGGTTTCCCTCCCTCCTTCCCCTCTTGGTAAAGGCCTAGTGGCTAACACCTCCTCATACAACCTGATTGGGTTATCCTTCTATGGTGTATTTGCTTGCAACTACTGATTTTTGATTATATTGCATTGCATGATTATATATGTAATTTATGTATTGCCTTCCTTCTGGGGGCACCTGACATCTGGGGCAAGAAAGACTGAAGAAAATGGCGTTGGCTGTGTCTTATATACCCCTGTCGCACTGACGTCAGGAAAGAAGGCGACAGCAACCGACGCCGGACCTAGACTTTGGAATTCGGCCGACCAAGGACCCGCCTGACAGCAGAGAACCAATCTGTGATTACTGCAGCTGTATTAGCACTCTAACATCTACATTTATGGTAGGTACAACACTGTACTTTCTCCCCTGCCGGCAGGCAGTCCTCGGTCAGCCAGAATCCCAAAGTCTGGGTCCGGCGTCGGCTGTTCAGCCATGCTCCCTGATGTCAGAGCGCCAGGAGTACAAACCTGACAGCCGACGCCATGTTCTCCAGTCTTTCTTGCCGTGCGGTGATAGCAGTTCGCAAGTGCCGGTCGGCTGACTCCTGACAATTTTTTTCTAAACGAACTTCAGTCCGAAGACTTTCTTCTCCTACTCCAAGCTAAGTACCCCGTTGGGGAAACTTTTTTTCTTGCTCCAGTCCGATGTCAGAAAAAGTTAATAATTGTATTTCATGTGGGAAGCAAATACCTCCATAAGGATTTTCATTCTTACTGTATTCCTTGCTTAGGCCCTGACCACGACGTAGCTAGTTGTCGGTTTTGTGCTAGATTCAATCAACGTACTATTAAACGAAGGTACGATTTTGCATTTCATTACTTTGGTAGGCGTTTTAATTACAAAATGTCATTGGATACAGTTCTGGCTACCAGAGTTCACAAACGACGCAAGGACAAAGACAGGCCTATGAGGTCCATATCAGACGATATCGCACAAGCAGAGCCAGCTTCAGGTTCGGCCGTCATCAGTGAGGCTCCTTTGCAGCCCCTGTCGTCGGCCATTTCGGAACCGATAGCCGAAACGGACTCCCACGAGGAGCCAACTAGGCCTTTGAATATTTCTGTTGCAGGACCTTCGGACAATGCTCCTTTGGATGGGTCCGGAGCCGCTGTGCAGGTACCGGCTTCTGAAGGGGTTTTCAGGCCTACTCAGCTTCTAATAAAGGCAAAGACAAAGGCAAAGACTCCTTCCAAATCAAAGACTGCAGCACAGGCCTCTTCTGATCGGCTCCCAAGTCTCAGAAACAGTTACTTAAGATGGTGGAGGACTTACTTACTATGATTAGGGGTTCACATCCCCCTCCAGATAAAAGGCCAAGGCAGGAAGTTTATTATGACTCCTCTGATCAGGCTTCTGTTTCTTCTTCTGTCCAGGAATACTCTTTCCCTCCTTATGAGGATTCTGATGCTGAGGAATCCATTCCTTTAGCTTCTCCCCCTGAGGATTTCTCTTTTGGGGAAACTTTGCATGAAATGAGGGAACATTTCCACTGGGAAGGACAGGAGTATTCGGAATATAAGAAAAGACAAAGGGATTTTCTTCTTCTTCCCCAACATAGACCCCTTGCTATTCCTCCTATTTTGGATATTGTGGATGATGCTTTTTCGGAGGCTAACTTAACTCCTGACTCTTTTCCTCCAGCTCCTGTTAAGCCAGACAGATACTATAGGATTCCTGATTCCCACCAGTTTTTATACAAGAACCCTACTGCTGACCCTGAAACCATTTCTCAGGGTCCTAAGGGCGTAAAGGCCGCTTCTGCTAAAAACCCCATTCCCACTGAGAAGGATTCCAGATCTTTAGAAAGATGGGGCAAAAAAGTGTACACTTCTGCTACTTTATCTATTAGGGCTTTAAACTGTCAGTTTCATATGCTGAAATACCAGCAATTTCTTCTGTCTGTTCTAAAACAAAAGCTTACTTCCATTTCCTCCTGTGCAGATAAGGAACTACATGACTTAATGCATGCCACTGAACAAGTTGGGAAGCATGGTTTACACTGTGGATTTGATGCCTTGGAGGCTTCTTGTAGGGCTGCTGCCTCTGGCACAGTAATTAGAAGGCATGCATGGTTAAAGGAACAAAATTTGCCAGCTCAAGTAAAAGCTAAATTATTGGATGCTCCTGTTCAACATAATGTTTTGTTTGGATCTAAAGCTGAAGAGGTGATTAAAAAGATGGAGGACAAGGCAAAATCCATGCAAACAGTTAAAGATTTCTTAGAAGTACAGCCACCCAGATTTAGTAGGAATTGGCTTACAAAAAATTGGACCTTTCCCAATTCAGACAGGCCTCAGAGGGGTAGATACAGACGCTCCCGAGGAAGGCCTCAAACGCAAGCCTCTTGTAGACCAAGACAGTGGACTGCTTCCACCCCTAGGGGAGGAGAGGACAGGTCGTAAGCTCATAGGAAACAGACTCAATGACTCCCTCTGTTGGGCTGCAGGAACTTCTTGCCTGGAAGCCCCTCTCGGAGGAAAACTTTCTCTTTTTCACCTAAATTGGACTCTTATAACCCAAGACAAGTGGGTTCTGGATGTAGTTTCAAGGGGTTACAAATTCCATTTTCATACCCTACCAAGGCCAAGCGGATAGCCAGATCTTCCAAAACATCAATGGTCAGAGGCCTTAAACCAGGTGGAAGCTCTCTTGGCTATGAAAGCCTTGGAACTAGTTCCACTTTCAGAGATGGGGACAAGGTTTTTACTCGAGGCTCTTTCTAGTCCCCAGGAAGCAAAATTCATGGAGACCCATTCTGGACCTGTCAGTCTTGAACACTTTTCTAGAGATACCAAAATTCAAGATGCTTACTCTAAGCAGCTACTTCCAATGCTGACCAAAAATGCACGGATGGTAACTTTGGATTTAAAGAAGGCATATTTACATATTCCCATCAGGCAGGAACGCATGAAATACCTCCGGTTCAAGGCCGGATCGATGTACTATCAATTCTGTGTGCTGCCCTTTGGATTGTCTACTGCGCCTAGGGTCTTCACCAAATTCCTGGCTCCAGTAGTAGCGTATTGCAGACTCAAGGGAATTCAAATTTACCCTTATCTGGACGACTGTCTTATTCAGGTAGACAGCAAGGATGTCTTACTCCAGCATCTAGAGTTTGTTCAGAATCTTCTCAAGTTCCTGGGATTCACTGTAAACATAAAAAAGTCAAATTTGACACCCTCACAACAGATAATTTTTCTGGGCGCTTCTCTAAACACAACAACCCAGATGGCATTTCTGACATACGAAAAACAATTACAGCTGACCTCAACTTTCAAAACCTTGGCAACTTTAACTCGGCTATCTGCAAGGAGATTCCTGCAGGCTTTGGGTTACATGGCCTCCTGCATCCTTCTCGTACCATATGCAAGACTACATATGAGGAAAATACAGTGGTACCTAAAAAGTGTATGGTCTCAGCATTGACACAGTTTTGACATACTGATCTCCGTCCTGCCTTGTCTTCAAAAGGAATTCCTTTGGTGGTCCAAGGCATGTACTCTAAACAAAGGAAAACCCTTCTGTCTGCCTCCTGCCACTCAGATACTGACCACGGACGCCTCAGATTATGCATGGGGAGCCCAATACTTGACCATGTCTGCAGTGGCCATGTATATGAGCCTGCTGCTTTCCCTGACTTCTTTTTCCTTAGTGCTATTCTTACATCTAGGATGGGTCCTCCTCTTTCATTGTAGGTTGTGTTTCGGCAATACAACTTCTGTGAGATTTTCTTTATCCAGAAACTGCTGGAGGTAACACCTTCCATTTGCCTTTATGTCCTTTGGACTGGTGACCAGGTTTTTTCTGGTATCCCTTATGACTGCCATCTGACTATCGTCATTATTCTTTACGTTTTTGCCTTGCAACCTGATGGTTTCTTTGTGCCATCTACAGAGTCACTTATTTAGAAGCTGGTAGAATGCTGCTGATGCCTTGTTCTTTATTACAGCTATTGTCTCAGCCTCTTTGTTACCCAACCAGTATTCCTTCCTAGTATGATCTGCTTTTCTAGCTCCCACTTTTTCCTGCACTCCTTTTCGACTTTCTGGTTGCCTGCATTCCACCACTAGCTTTCCTTCTGTGCCTTATTTCCTTACCTGGCTTGGCCCAATATCTATTCGATGGCCCTCACACATGCTGTTTTGAGGGACTGCCATTCTTCAACCCCACCTATTTCTTCTTTTTTCTGTGGTGCTGGAGCCCTGCGAGTATTTCTTTGAACTTTTGTGCTTTCTTTCCAGTCATCTTCCAGGTCTTCAGCCTAGTCTCTTGACCTTGAAGCCTTCGCTGACCACTGCTTTCAGCTGATTGTGACAACCAATGATGATGTCCTTCAAGGATGCATCTGTAGTCCTTACAAATGGGTTGTCCTGTCGTCAGGCAGCCCTTCGGTCGGCCGGATTCCAAAGTCTGGGTCTGGCCTCGGCTGGTGTCGCTCTTCACCCGACGTCATAGCTGCAGTTATTCGGGTATAAAGGCATCAGCCGACGCCATTTTCCTCAGTCTTTCTTGCCGCGTGGCGCCCGAAGCAGAAGCTGTTCGCAAGTGCCGGTCGGTCAGAACCAGAGATTACTACTACCGAATACTTCTACTACTACCGAAGACTTCTAAAAAGCTAAGTACCCCGTTGGGGACTCTTTCTTGCCTCAGCCGATGTCAGAAAAAGTGAATAACTGTTTAACTTGTGGGAAACAAATACCTCATAAAGATTTCCACTCTTACTGCTTACCTTGTTTAGGCCCAGACCACGACGTAGCAGCTTGTCTAGCCTGTGCTTTTTTTAACCGACTGACGCTTAGACGTCGGTCGGAATTTGCTGAGGAATTTTTCGGCTCCGATTTTGCTTACATTATGCCGTCGGATCCTCCGACTACGCAAATATCTAAAATCGCAAGGAAAAGGACCGACACTTGCGGTCCGCGGTTTCGGCCGAAACCGCGGTTAAGCCAACCGCGAGTGTCTCGGTTTCGGCTGAAACCGAGCAAGCGGTTCATCCTTCAGCCGAAAACTTACCTCCTACCGAGGCCTCTTCCAACCTGGTGGAATCGGCTTCTGAAATCCCACCTGCTCTTGCAGTTTCTCAGGAATCATCTGACACTATCCCCTTGGATATTTCAACCCCTGCACGTGGAGCTGCTAGGCCACCTGCAACCATGTCCATTAAGGCCTTTGCCAGGGCTAAAGCAGCTAAAACTACTAAAGCTGTGCCTGCTAAGACCCCCCTCTCACAGGCCTAGCTCTAGTTCACAAATGCTTAGTCTAGCAGAGGATCTCATTTCTTTAATCCGGGGATCCCAACCTCACCCAGACAGGGCCTCTTACCCACCTCCAGAGAAGAGGCCTAGAGCAGAGCCCCCTGAGCCAGTTTCTACAGATGATTCCTCTGATGATTCAGATAATACAAACCCTCCAGAGGGTCCTTTCTCCCCTTATGAAGACTCTGATGCTGAAGAGTCCATTCCTTCTGCCTCTCCGCCTGAGGAATTTTCCTTTGGGGAAACCTTGCATGCTATGAGGGAACAATTTCAGTGGCAGGGCCAGGATTTTTCAGACTCTAGAAAAGGCTTAGAACTTTTCTGCATTTACCACAACATAGGCCTTTAGCCATACCTCCAGTTCTCTCTGTTGTAGATGATGCATTTAATGATGCTTGTACTGCTCCTGATTTACTACCTCCGGCCCCTGCTAAGCCCGATAGGTACTACAGGGTCCCGGACACGCATTATCATTTGTATAAGGCTCCTTTTGCAGATCCCGAGACTATCTCCCAGGGACCTAAGGCTGTAGCAGCAACCTCTGCCAAAAACCCCCTCCCCTCTGAAAGGGAATCCAGGTCCTTAGAGAGATGGGGTAAAAAAGTTTACACTTCTGCTACTCTGTCAGCTAGGGCCTTGAACTGTCAATTCCACATGATCCAGTATCAAGAATTTATGCTAGACCAGTTAACCAAAAAGCTGTCCACAGATGAACCATTAGACAAAAAATCTGTTCAGGAAATGGTGCATAACATTCAGCAAGTCAGTAACAATTCCTTAAAATGCGGCTATGATGCACTGGAGGCTTCCTTTAGATCAGCCATGACTGGCACAGTTATCAGAAGGCATGCATGGTTAAAAGAGCAGGCCTTACCAGACCATGTCAAATCAAAGCTACTAGATGCTCCCATGGACAAGATCAATTTGTTTGGCTCTCCTGCATAACAGGTGCTGAAGAAGATGGAAGAGAAGGCAAAATCTGTCCAGACAGTGAAAGATTTCTTACAGGTCCAACCTCCAAGGTTTAGCAGGAATTGGTCCTCCAAGAATTGGTCCTTTCCAGACCCCTCCAGAGCTCAGAGAGGCAGGAATAGGCGTTCAAGAGGCAGAAGTCAATCCAGGGGTGCCTACAGGGGACGCCAGTGGCAGGGTAACAACCAGCGAGGTACAGCAACAGACACAGCCACCACCACTACTACAGGACAATCACAGTGACTTGACTCTGGCACCGCCTACCAGGGAACAACTAGAAGCACCCTTAGGCGGGAAGCTAGCCTTATTTTCAGTAAACTGGCATTTCATCACAACAGACAAGTGGACTTTGCAGACAATAGACCAAAGTTACAGGTTTCACTTCCATACTCTACCAGGGAAGAGAGGAATGCCAAACCTACCTCCAAATCAAAAGGCAGAAGCTCTAAAACAAATAACTCAATTATTAAGGATGAGAGCTGTAGAAAAGGTACCATCTATGGAGCAAGGACAGGGATTTTACTCCTGACTCTTTCTGGTACCAAGAAAAGAAAGCAAATGGAGACCTATTCTCGAACTGTCCGCTTTAAACACATTCCTCATTGTTCCAAAATTCAAAATGCTGACCCTACAGCAGCTTCTTCCCATGTTGGGCAAGGAGTCTTGGCTGGTAACTCTAGATCTCAAGGAGGCATACCTGCACGTCCCCATACGACCAAATTGCAGAAGATACCTCAGATTTCTTGCAGGATCAGAGCATTATCAATTCTCAGCATTGCCCTTTGGCTTATCTACTGCGCCCAGAGTGTTCACGAAATGCCTGGCATCAGTAATTGCTCATTGCAGGCTTCAGGGAATCCAAATCTACCCTTACCTGGACGACTACCTGATACAAGCGGACAACAAAAACAAACTAGCAGAAGACTTGAAAAGGGTCATTTATCTACTACAATCCCTGGGATATACAGTCAATATAAAAAAGTCAAGGCTGATACCATCCCAAAGGATAACCTTTTTGGGTGCAGAGCTGGACACATCGAAACAAATGGCATTCCTAACAGTAGAAAAACAGGAACAACTCCCTCTCTACTTCTTGGCATTAACAAAGCAGAACCATCTAACAGCAAGAAAAGTCCTGCAAGCCTTGGGCTTCATGGCATCCTGCATAATATTGGTTCCACATGCCAGACTGCATATGAGAAAGTTACAGTGGTACCTAAGGAATTTATGGTCTCAGCACAAGCACAGCCTAGAAACCCAAATTCCAATAATCCCATGCCTGAAGCAAGAATTCCAATGGTGGGCTCAGGCCTGTCAATCAAACAAAGGATTGCCCTTCCACAGCACTCAACCAAGCCAAACCATCACAACGGACGCCTCAGACCTCGGTTGGGGGGCCCACATGCTGGACAAGTGCATACAAGGTCTATGGACTCAAGACCAGCTGCGCCTACACATAAATCAAAAGGAAATGCTGGCAGTAAAACTGGCAATTCAGACATTCAGACCATTTCTTCGACAAGGCCAACTGTTAAGGACAGACAACACCACAGTTATGTGGTACATCAACAAACAGGGAGGCACACATTCGTACCCTCTATGCCGGATGACAGTTAATACAGTATAGGTACGACATAATGAACACATTGTATCCTGCAGTCTTTATAAGTCACAACAAGCTTCAGTTATTTACTCTATCATTTATTTACTTCAGAAATCGTATAAGATGAGTTCCTGTGTACCTATCTATGTAGTAAACAGAGAACAGCATTCCTATGCATTCTAATGCATTTTTACATATGCGTTTATATATGCATTTTTATAAAATTTTATAGTATATCATAGGCTTTGGACAAAGTATTTTTGTATTTTTGTACTTCAGTATCTTAGTATTTCAATTAGCACGGTTTTAAGAACATGGCCGTTTTAAGATTAACATAAATAACATAATTAATTTGATTTTGGCGCCTAAACAGGTATATAATGTTAGATTTGATGCCTTGTTAATGGTTCTGAAGAAATCTGTATTTTGGCAGATGAAAGCGCTCAACCCTTGTGTCTTCTACAATAAAGTGTATCCTGTGGACTTTACTGGCTTCGAGTGATTTGGAGTTACTCTGTTCTGTATTCTGATTACCAGTTGTGATTATTCTACACTTTTTTTGTTACCAGTCGTTTGATGGCAGAAGAGGGTTCTCCTAGCACTTTATGGAAGCCGGAGGAATACAAGGCACTTCGTGAGGAGGTAACGTCGCTTAAAGGTGACGTCAACAAACTATTGGACATGGTCAACAAACTCACAGCAGCCGTTTTGGAGAGCGGAGGTTCCGCTCATGTAAACAAGCATGTTACAACTGAATTTGCTTCAGTCCAGAGCGGAGGCACCGCTTATATCAACAAACAAGTTATTTCTGAGTTCATCCCTGGTCGGAACGGCGACGGCGATGACAGCACAGTAAGAGCCAAATTCATCATTTTGGATGAAGCGGCGGACTGTAGCTACTCCAGCGATATACCAAATGGTCAGGGTGAGGCTCTAGTGGGAGAAAGCAACCAACGCATTGATTTGGCAGTTAACCCAGCCAACATATCCCTAGAGGAGGATTTTACATTTGATTTTAGCATGGTAAATTTGAATGCTGATAACGAAAAATTGGGTGCACGTCCCAAAAAGCACATTGAGAACTTAAGGACATATTCTACTGTGGTGAACAAAACATCTCATTGCAGCAAAGGTACTGTAAAAAAGGATTTTTTATCCAGTCCTAAAAATACATATATTGATAAAACTAAAGACACAGGAGTGTCCAATATGTTCAATGATTTTGTTTCAGATGATTTTGATTTTATGAACAAGCATGATTCAAGGGGATATTTTAATGATACAATCTGACAATATTAATTTTAATAATAATAAAAATAAAAAAGATGATATTAAATCTAGAATTTACTCACTGGGTAGGAAATTGATACAATTAAAATGTGTTAGGATGGACATTGCATATTTTGAGAAATGTATAGCATTAAAAATAGTCCCGAAAGGACTCAGGTTCTTTAAATTACCATTAGGTATTAAGATTGATAGTAGTATTATAACTGATTTTAATCTTATGTTCGATGATTTCGGATATACTTTTATGAAACATCTTATCAAACATAATGAACACAAAGCTAAGGTATTATTAGATGAAGTGTACAATTTGAATGAATGTATTATTAAGGATGTATTGTTTGACAGATGGTATGACTGTTATTCTAGCCAGTTTAGTCAGGCTACAGCTAAAGTGAAAAATGCTTATGAAAGGAAGATGCATAAATTAGATAGGGACATGGATTTATACAGAAACGATAGAGCATACGTCTGGCCCAAATACAATAGTGAAAATGATGGAATATTTGAAGTGACACATTCTAGAAGTAACAAAAGACATATGCGGAGGTATGAGGAAGAAAATTTTCAAGGGGGCGGTATTTCCCAGCACTGAAGAAACAACAAAGGAGATACTAGAGTGTCATTGCAGCACCACTACTGTTGACATTACAGACGCAGACAATTGCATTGTTCCAGATAAGGACACAGTTATGTTGAGATCCCCCATCCACAAGCTAGTAAATGGTGTTTGTTCGGATTCAGCCCTTAACAAAGGGCCATGTATTAGTAGTCATCAAGGTTTCAAAGTGTATAACTACACTGACACCCCTGTTACCAAAGACCTTATAACACTTTTCAGCAAAGGTATGAAGTTCATACCTACGGTCAAGTTCAATTTGTTTGATCTCATTAAGGAAATCAAGTTTTTCTGTAGAAGGTTAAATTTGGCTATACAATTTAATGACAGTTCCAACAAGACATCAGAACACATGCATCATAATGTCTTAAAGAAAAAAAGTACATTTATACCTATCTCTAACTCACAGGTCACCATATATGAGAATATGGTTTGTCATGACATCTACCAATTACACAAAGATATCAGGTACAACAACAGTGTAGGGAATGTATTTTCAGACAACCTAACCACAGACGAAAGAACATGCTTGAAAGACCTTATCAGTAACAAAGAGATTAGAATCATGAAACCGGACAAGGGTGGAGGGGTGGTGATTTTTGACAACACCCAGTATCACAATGAAATTCACAGCATTTTATACGACTCAGGCAATTATGAGAAGGTAACATTAAACCAGATCAACATCGGTTACAGACGCATTGACAATGCCTTAGAAGAGTATTTTATTGACGACCGTATTACCAGTGAATTATACGAGTTTGCGAGAACTGAACACCCGGTCTTGGCACGTATAGTCGGAATCCCTAAGATTCATAAGAACCAGACCAAACCACCATTTAGACCTATCATCTCAGGATCCAAGTCCAAGACATTCAAGATAGGAACTATAATTGATCAGTGGACCAAGCATATTTACAACAAGGTCAACCACTTGGTCAAAGATTCATGGGACTTTTTAAGTAAAGTTACTATGGACATGTGGGATGAAAACCTGACGTTCTCAACTATTGACGTTCAAGATCTTTTTTCCAGCATCCCGGTGAACACAGGATTAGACTATTTTCAAAGCAGTTTAAGCAAATATTCAGGAAGCAGCTGGGACAGAGTGAATCTGATCATGGATATGATGAGTTTGGTGTTGGAACACAATTACATTGAACATCAAGGTGAATTCTTTAGACAATCCCGAGGGGTAGCCATGGGAGCATCTTGTGCTCCCATTTTTGCCAACATGGTAATGCTAGAGTGGGAAAATGTACATTTATTCACCTGTGAATTTTATAAACACATCCGGCTATACACTAGATTTTTGGATGATGTGTTTATTATTTGGACCGGACCAACAGACATGATTCCCACTTTTGTGGAACACCTCAACAACACCACTGATTTTTTGAGATTCACGTTCCAACATGACAAAAAGGGTATCGCATACTTGGACACCTGGATAGGCAACACTGGTACCGGATTTATTTCCAGATTATACAGGAAGCCCACCTTTTCCAACGACTACATTCATTTTACTATCTGCCATCCACGACACATCTTTAAAAACATTGTGAAGGGCCAGTGCATTAGAGCAGCTAGAATGTCATCTACCCTTGAAGACATGAACAGTGAACTAGACTTCATCACACGTCTTTTCACTGAAAGAGGCTATCCCAAGAAGTTATTGGACAATATCACCATTTATGTCAAAGCTCAATGGGGACTTAAATACAAACCACTGTTAGGGAGTCCCACCACCATCCAGAGCCCTTCTTGTTTGGTTTCGAACAAGAAGGTATGCGTGATAAGATTCAACCCCTTTGTCAATTTGATTACAGACATTCTGAAGAAGCATTGGAATATCATCATCTCTGCGGGCACTCTAGGGAGTATAGTTGGAACAGAGATATGTACTGTGTATAAAACCGGAAACAATATAAAAAATTTATTGGAGTGTGGAATGAAGAGTGAAAGAGCAAAGAGCACAAAAGGAACTAGTAAATGTGGACGTTGCAATCAATGTAGGTACATCAACACCACACTTACTATTAGACTAGAGAACATCACGCACACCAAGATAACTTGTATTCCAGGAAATTGTAATTCCCAGCGTTTAGTGTACATCGCCAACTGTACAAAGTGTCCGGCCTTTTATATAGGCAAAACGGAGAGGAAGATCAAGACACGGATATACGAACACACCTACAGGATAAATAAGCAAGACACTAAAAATGCTTTATACAGACACATTCATGACAAAGGTACAGACCACACGTTTAGGTTTTCAATCATAGACCAAGTAAATATTAAGGACAAAGGAGGGAATTGGAAGACATTCCTGGCTTGGAAAGAAAGTAGATGGCAAATATGCACAGATGCCACTACATCGCCAGGTATCAATGACTTCATTAGTTTAAAACCTTTGTTAGCATTGAACTGAGATTTTAGGGATTATTACCCAGTCTCAAATATTCCGGTACATGTACCCTTTGAATTCCTTGTCCCATGTAGTGTTTATGTATTTAGGGGATGGATTTTTTATCAAGCAGATTCATCGGACGCACACAGTTAATACAGTATAGGTACGACATAATGAACACATTGTATCTGCAGTCTTTATAAGTCACAACAAGCTTCAGTTATTTACTCTATCATTTATTTACTTCAGAAATCGTATAAGATGAGTTCCTGTGTACCTATCTATGTAGTAAACAGAGAACAGCATTCCTATGCATTCTAATGCATTTTTACATATGCGTTTATATATGCATTTTTATAAAATTTTATAGTATATCATAGGCTTTGGACAAAGTATTTTTGTACTTCAGTATCTTAGTATTTCAATTAGCACGGTTTTAAGAACATGGCCGTTTTAAGATTAACATAAATAACATAATTAATTTGATTTTGGCGCCTAAACAGGTATATAATGTTAGATTTGATGCCTTGTTAATGGTTCTGAAGAAATCTGTATTTTGGCAGATGAAAGCGCTCAACCCTTGTGTCTTCTACAATAAAGTGTATCCTGTGGACTTTACTGGCTTCGAGTGATTTGGAGTTACTCTGTTCTGTATTCTGATTACCAGTTGTGATTATTCTACACTTTTTTTGTTACCAACCTCCAAGGTTTAGCAGGAATTGGCCCTCCAAGAATTGGTCCTTTCCAGACCCCTCCAGAGCTCAGAGAGGCAGGAATAGGCGTTCAAGAGGCAGAAGTCAATCCAGGGGTGCCTACAGGGGACGCCAGTGGCAGGGTAACAACCAGCGAGGTACAGCAACAGACACAGCCACCACCACTACTACAGGACAATCACAGTGACTTGACTCTGGCACCGCCTACCAGGGAACAACTAGAAGCACCCTTAGGCGGGAAGCTAGCCTTATTTTCAGTAAACTGGCATTTCATCACAACAGACAAGTGGATTTTGCAGACAATAGACCAAAGTTACAGGTTTCACTTCCATACTCTACCAGGGAAGAGAGGAATGCCAAACCTACCTCCAAATCAAAAGGCAGAAGCTCTAAAACAAATAACTCAATTATTAAGGATGAGAGCTGTGGAAAAGGTACCATCTATGGAGCAAGGACAGGGATTTTACTCCAGACTCTTCCTGGTGCCAAGAAAAGAGAGCAAATGGAGACCTATTCTCGACCTGTCCGCTTTAAACACATTCCTCATTGTTCCAAAATTCAAAATGCTGACCCTACAGCAGCTTCTTCCCATGTTGGGCAAGGAGTCTTGGCTGGTAACTCTAGATCTCAAGGAGGCATACCTGCACGTCCCCATACGACCAAATTGCAGAAGATACCTCAGATTTCTTGCAGGATCAGAGCATTATCAATTCTCAGCATTGCCCTTTGGCTTATCTACTGCGCCCAGAGTGTTCACGAAATGCCTGGCATCAGTAATTGCTCATTGCAGGCTTCAGGGAATCCAAATCTACCCTTACCTGGACGACTACCTGATACAAGCGGACAACAAAACAAACTAGCAGAAGACTTGAAAAGGGTCATTTATCTACTACAAGCCCTGGGATATACAGTCAATATAAAAAAGTCAAGGCTGATACCATCCCAAAGGATAACCTTTTGGGTGCAGAGCTGGACACATCGAAACAAACGGCACTCCTAACAGTAGAAAACAGGAACAACTCCCTCTCTACTTCTTGGCATTAACAAAGCAGAACCATCTAACAGCAAGAAAAGTCCTGCAAGCCTTGGGCTTCATGGCATCCTGCATAATATTGGTTCCACATGCCAGACTGCATATGAGAAAGTTACAGTGGTACCTAAGGAATTTATGGTCTCAGCACAAGCACAGCCTAGAAACCCAAATTCCAATAATCCCATGCCTGAAGCAAGAATTCCAATGGTGGGCTCAGGCCTGTCAATCAAACAAAGGATTGCCCTTCCACAGCACTCAACCAAGCCAAACCATCACAACGGACGCCTCAGACCTCGGTTGGGGGGCCCACATGCTGGACAAGTGCATACAAGGTCTATGGACTCAAGACCAGCTGCGCCTACACATAAATCAAAAGGAAATGCTGGCAGTAAAACTGGCAATTCAGACATTCAGACCATTTCTTCGACAAGGCCAACTGTTAAGGACAGACAACACCACAGTTATGTGGTACATCAACAAACAGGGAGGCACACATTCGTACCCTCTATGCCGGATGGCAATGGACCTCTGGAATGTAGCCCTGAGCTTCAACATCCAGTTACAAGCAATTTTTGTACCAGGAAAAGAAAACATCCTAGCAGACATGCTAAGCAGAACTACCGCGGATGCCCACGAATGGATGCTGCATCCGGACATCTTCAAAACCATTACAAGAAAATGGGGACTCCCAGAAATAGACTTATTTGCATCCCCACGCAATCACCAACTGAAGAAATTCTGCACAAGGACGTACCACCCACTGGCTTGGAAAGTGGACTCCCTATCTTTCAGTTGGAAAAACCTGACAGCATATGCATTCCCACCACTTCCTTTGATGCACAAGGTGCTATTGAAGATCAAAGAGGACCGTCCAAGGATCATTCTGATAGCTCCAGACTGGCCAAGACAACATTGGTACCCATTACTGAGGAGCATGTCTCGGGAACAAATATGGCCCCTACCCCTAGTTCCCTTGCTGTTAACACAGAACAACTACAACACCCTGCATCCAAACCTGAAAACACTGCAGCTGACTGCCTGGAACATTGCATAAGACCAGTTAACCCAAATTTATCCCAAAGGGTTAAAGACATTATCTTGGAGGCTCGCAGGCCCTCAACAAGGAAAAATTATTCAGCAAAATGGAAAAGATATCACATTTGGAGTACTGCAAAAGGAGAAAACGTGTCACTGGTAAACATAGCCAACATCCTGGAATACTTGTCAGAGCTCTTCCACAACGGCCTGTCCTATTCTTCCATTAAGATTCATGCATCAGCTATTTCAGCAGAATACGACTTGGATCCTCCAGTCTTCTCACATCCTCTGCTCAGGCAGTTTCTGAGAGGAATTAAAAATGTAAAACCACCTAGGAAACCACCATTACCAGCATGGGACTTGAACTTTGTGCTAGAAAAATTGACACTCCCTCCTTTCGAACCAGCAGCAACAGCAGAATTACAATACTTATCATGGAAAACTGCTTTCCTGCTTGCAATCACTTCAGCAAGAAGGGTATCTGAGCTACAGGCATTAATGGCAGTGCAGCCCTTCCTGATCTTCCATCAAGATAGAGTGTCCATGAGAACAAATCCTACCTTTATGCCTAAGGTGGTCTCCAGAGTATCTTTAAATCAGGCTATCCACCTACCTACATTCTTCCCCAACCCACAGAACAGGGGAGAAAGACTGTTGCATACCTTGGATGTACATAGACAATTACGCTACTAGCTGGACAGGACCAAGGGCAATAGAAAAACTGACCAGCTACTGGTAGCATATGCAACAGGAAAGGAAGGAAAAGCAATTTCAAAACAGACAATCTCTAAGTGGATAGGAAATTGCATTAGATTTTGTTACTCCTACCATGGGAAGAAAACTCCAGAAAACATCAGGCCTCACTCTACAAGGGCTACAGCCACTACCACAGCTTTCCTATGAGGAGTGGCTACCAAAGACATTTTAGAGGCTGCTACTTGGAGCTCCGTGCATACATTTGCCAAGCATTATAATTTACCCTTATACTCTAGATCCCGAGCAGGTTTTGCCACTGCTGTTTTGCAAGGGATCTTAACTACACCATAATTTTATTTCTCCTCCTCCCCCAGTTTGGCTATGGTATTCTACCCATTTGTAAGGACTGCAGATGCATCCTTGAAGGACATAGTACAGTTTTGTACCTACCATAAATGTAGATGTCCGATAGGAATGCATCTGCAGTCAGGATTACCCACCCTCCTTCCCTCTGTGGTACTCCTAGGGTATTTGCCCATCTTGTAGCTAGCTGGGGAATCTATTATGGTGTATTTGTTTGTATATATGTACATACATGCTTATTTTTTGTTTGCTCTCTACTATTTGGAATCATTTGCATTTATCCAAATTTAGCCTTCCTAGAGGGCACCTGGCATCTGGGGCAAGAAACACTGAGGAAAATGGCGTCGGCTGATGCCTTTATACCCGAATAACTGCAGCTATGACGTCGGGTGAAGAGCGACACCAGCCGAGGCCAGACCCAGACTTTGGAATCCGGCCGACCGAAGGGCTGCCTGACGACAGGACAACCCATTTGTAAGGACTGCAGATGCATTCCTATCGGACATCTACATTTATGGTAGGTACAAAACTGTACTTTCCTCGTGTTACCCTGCTGCAAGTCATCATACTTGGGTTATCTTGTCATCAGGTGGTCCCACAGTCGGCCTGAATTCCAAAGTCTTGGTCCGGCATTGGTTGCTGTCGCTTCTTCCCTGACGTCAGTGCGCCAGGGGTATATAAGAGGCATCCGACGCCATTTTCTTCAGTCTTTCTTGCCGTGCGGTGCCCGAAGCAGAAGCAGTTCGCAAGTGCCGGTCGGCTGACACCTGAGATTTTCGAATCGAATTTCAATCCGAAGTCTTCAAAGCTAAGTACCCCGTTGGGGAAACTTTTCTTGCCTCAGTCCGATGTCAGAGAAAGTTAACAATTGCATTTCTTGTGGGAAGCAAATACCTCATAAGGACTTTCATTCTTATTGTATACCTTGCCTAGGCCCAGACCATGACATCACTGGTTGTCTGTTTTGTGCTAGGTTCAATAAGCGAACTATAAAGCGACGCTTTGATTTCGCACGACACTACTTCAGTAGGAAATTTAATTACACTATGCTGTCGGAGCAACCGACTACCGGCGCGCATAAAAAACGCAAAGATAAAGACAGGCAGCCTAGATCCAAGCCAGATTCCGAGGCCTCGGCTGGGCTGGTCGCCGGTTCTCTGGTTTTCAGTGAGGCGCCTACGCAGCCCCTGACGACCGCAGAATTGAAACCCCAGACCGCTTCGGATTCTCAGAGAGTTCTAGGCAGACGCAGCCATTTTCTTTAGGCCCTACTGACAACATTGCAGAAGGAGAAGCCCGGTGCTGTGGAAACACCTTCGGTTTTAGAAGGTGTCTTCAGACCGGCTACTCTCACTATAAAATCTTATGCTAAACTTAAGACTCCCCTAAAACCGAAAAACTATCTAGTTCAAGGCCCCATGCCTAAGAAACAGATGCTTAAAATGGCCGAAGATTGGATTTCTTTAATCAGGGGTTCCCAACCCCCCCAGACAAAAGGCCTAGACAAGAGGATTATGCCTCCTCTGATCAAGTGTCTATTAACTCAGGCTCCTCTGAGGAACAGGATTTCTACTTTCCCCCCTATGAAGATTCTGATGCTGAAGATTCCATTCCCTCAGCTTCTCCCTCTGAAGACTATTCCTTTGGGGAAACATTACATACCATGAGGGAACATTTCCACTGAGAAGGTCAGGACTGCTCCGACTCAAAGAAAACGTTCCGAGAGTTTCTTTTACTCCCCCAGCACAGACCACTTGCTATCCCTCCAGTTTTAGACATTGTGGATGATGTTTACTTAGAATCTAGTCAAAATCCAGATTCTCTGCCTCCTGCTCCAGCCAAACCAGACAGATATTATAGAGTGCCCGACTCTCACAAATTCCTTTACAAAAGCCCTGTTGCTGACCCAGACACAATCTCCGAGGGTACCAAAGGGGCTAAGGCTTCTATGGCTAAAATCCTGTACCCTCTGAAAGGGACTCCAGAGCACTAGATAGGTGGGGGAAGAAGGTTTACACCTCAGCTACTGTAGCTATGAGAGCACTAAATTGTCAATTTCCCATGCTGAAATACCAGCAATTCCTAATGTCTCAAATAAAAGAAAAGATGAGCACGCACCCTCAACAGTCTGAATTCAAGGAAATGCAGGATCTGTTGCATGCAGCTGAACAGGTGGGCAAACATACTTTACAATGTGGATTTGATTCGTTGGCTGCTTCCTGTGGAGCAGCTGTTACTGGGTCTGTTATACGTAGGCATGCTTGGTTAAAGGAACAAACTCTGCCTGATCATGTTAAAGCAAAGTTACTGGATGCACCCTTACAGCAGGATGTCTTATTTGGAGTTAAAGCAGAAGAGGTTTTAAAGAAAATTGAGGATAAGGCAAAATCTATGCAGGTGGTCAAAGATTTCTTACAGGTACAACCCCCACGCTTCAGCAGAAATTGGCCAACCAAAAATTGGTCTTTTCCAGCTTCTGACTGACCACAGAGGGGTAAATACAGACGCCCAAGGGGCAGAGGTCAAGCACAAATCCCTTGCAAACCTTACCAATGGGCCACTGCAACATAGAAGGGAGAAGAAGACAGGTCCCAAACTACTAGAAGACAAACACAATGACTTAAACCTCAAACTGCCAAGCAAAGCTCTCTTGGCAGCTCCCTTGGGAGGAAAATTAGCACTTTTTGCAGACAACTGGCACATCATCACAAAGGACAAACGGGTCCTAGGCATTATCTCACAAGGATACAGATTCTATTTCCACACCTTGCCAAGGATAAAAGGAATGCCAAACCTGCTGCAAAATCAATGGGCAGAGGCACAAAAACAAATTACAGCTCTCATGGACATGAGAGCCATTCAACTGGTACCTACACAGGAGCAAGGCCAAGGATTTTACTCTAGGCTCTTTCTAGTCCCCAGAAGGGAAAATGCTTGGAGACCCATTCTGGACCTTTCAATTCTAAATACCTTCTTGCAAGTACCCAAATTCAAGATGCTAACACTACAGCAGCTTCTTCCCATGTTGGGCAAGAAGGCTTGGCTAGTAACGTTGGACCTCAAGGAGGCATACCTGCATGTCCCTATCAGACAAAATTGCAGAAGATACCTTTGTTTCATTGCAGGTTCAACCCATTACCAATTCTCCGCACTGCCCTTTGGCTTATCTACTGCACCCAGGGTCTTCACAAAATGCCTGGCACCAGTAATTGCATACTGCAGACAAAGAGGAATTCAAATATACCCATACCTGGACGACTGCCTCATCCAAGTAGAAAGCAAGGACATTCTCTTACAACATCTGGCTTTTGTAAAACACCTTCTAAGTTGCTTAGGGTACACAGTAAACGAAAATAATTCAAAACTAGTGCCCTCACAAAATATGACATTCCTGGGTGCCAGCTTGAAAACAACGGCCCAGATGGCTTATCTGACGCCAGACAAACAACTACAACTAACTCAATACTTCAAAATAATGGCAACAAAGACCCAACTCCCTGCAAGAAAAAATCTGCAGGCCTTTGGCTTCATGGCATCTTGCATACTACTAATACTATTTGCAAAACTGCATATGAGGAAATTACAATGGTACCTGAAAAGCATATGGACTCAACACAGCCACAGCTAGGAAACAATGATACCTCTCATTCCCTGCCTTCAATAGGCGTTTCTATGGTGGTCACAGGCAATGTCACCTCAACAAGGGTCAGCCTTTCACCTTACCCCTAGCCAGGCAAACTATGACAACAGATGCTTCGGACTATGCCTGGGGGGCACACATGGCAGGATAGTGTATTCAAGGCATGTGGACTGCAGATCAAAGAAATCAGCACATCAATCAAAAAGAAATGCTAGCTGTACAGAATGCTCTGACAGCCTTCAAGGACCTCTTACATCCAGGACAGCTTATAATAAGGACAGACAACACCACAGTTATGTGGTACATAAACAAGCAACGGGGTACACACTCCTACCCTCTATGCAGGCAAGCAATGACCTTGTGGAACACAGCACTGGCTTACCAAGTTCAATTACAAGCTCAATTCCTGCCAGGAAAAAAGAACACATTGGCAGACGACCAAAGCAGGAACATCATGGATCCCCACGAGTGGAAACTGGATCCATAAGTATTTGCAATGATAACTCAAAAATGGGGGCGCCCAGACATAGACCTGTTTGCCAACCCCCAGAACTATCAGCTATCAAAATTTTGCACAAGGACATTTCACCATCAAGCTTGGAAAGTGAATGCACTCTTTCAGTTGGAAAATGCTGACAGTATTTGCCTTTCCTCCATTGCCCCTTCTCACAAAGGTGCTGCTGAAAGTCAGGATGGAAAGACCCCGAATGATACTCATTGCCCCAGACTGGCCACGCCAGCACTGGTACCCACTACTAAGGAACATCCCACGGCCTACCATGGATTTTACCACAAATTCCTCATCTGCTCACACAGCAAGACAGTCAGATTCTACACAGCCAGCTCAAAACCTTAAATTTGGCTGCATGGCAAATCACCTAAACAACCAGCCAGCTCCTCTCTCACAAGCTGTTATGGATGTCATTCTGGAGGCCAGGTGGCCCAGCACCAGGAAAGCGTACTCAGACAAATGGAAAAGATTTTGCGCTTGGAACCAAGCTAAAGGCAAAAATACCCTTGAGCCGGACATACCTCAGATTCTACAATATTTAACTGAGATGTTAAACAAAGGACTTTCCTTTTCATCTATTAGGAAATCCACGCCTCAGCTATTTCAGCTCACTACAGCACGGATCCTCCCTTATTTTCACATCCACTTCTAAGGCAGTACCTCAGAGGGGCCAAAAACATTAGGCCTCCCAGGACAGCACCAACACCAACTTGGGACCTCAACTTTGTTCTGGAAAAACTTAAGCTGCCACCTTTTGAGCCAGCTTTCTCAGCTGATTTAAAGTTTATATCATGGAAGACTGCCCTTCTACTAGCAATTACTTCAGCCAGAAGAGTCTCAGAGCTACAGGCACTAATGGCAGTAGAGCCTTTCCTCATTTTTCATCAAGGCAGAGTTTCTCTCGAACTAACCCCTCCTTTATGCCAAAGGTGGTGTCCAGTGTGGCTCTAAATCAAACCATAAATTTACCCACCTTCTAACCAAATCCACAGAACAAAGGAGAAAGACTCCTGCACTCCTTGGACATTCACAGGCAACTACGTTACTACTTGGACAAAACTAAGGTTTTCAGAAAATCTGACCAGCTTTTTGTATCCTATGCTACAGCATCACAAGGAAAGGCCATCTCAAAACAGACCATTTCCAAATGGATAGGACATTGCATACGTTTTTGCTACACCCATCATGGAAAACCAGTTCCTGCTAGCATAAGGCCCCACTCCACCAGGGCAACAGCTACATCTACAACCTCCTCAGGGTGGTGCCAACCAAGGATATTCTGGAAGCTGCAACTTGGAGTTCAGTACACACCTTCATCAAACACTATCACTTACCACTTTACCAAGTCTAGAGCTGGCTTCGCCACTGCAGTTTTGCAGGGCCTTCTAGCCTCCTCTAACCCTGTTTGACTCCACCTCCCATCCTTAGCTTTGGGATTCTACCCAAGTGCGATGACTGCAGCAGGGAAACACGATGAACGTAGTACAGTTTTGTACCTACCATAAATGTAGATGTTCGAGTGTATACCCTGCTGCAGTCCAGGTTACCCTCCCTCCATCCCCTCTGACCTAACTGAAACCTTTCAATACCTTAAAATCTGATACAACCTTTGTGGTGTATTTGCTTATAGCTGGAGGGATGTTTTGTTTGTGCTAAACTTTTTTATTATTGGTACTATCTACGGACCAGCTTTTGGGGGGGCACCTGACATCTGGGGCAAGAAAAACTGAAGAAAATGGCGTCGGGTGCCTCTTGCATATCCCTGGCGCACTGACGTCAGGGAAGAAGCGGCAGCAACCGATGCCGGACCAAGACTTTGGAATTCAGGCCGACTGTGGGACCGCCTGATGAGAGGATAACCCAAGTGTGATGACTGAAGCAGGGTATACACTCTAACATCTACATTTATAGTAGGTACAAAACTGTACTGTTTATGCTGTGGGCTGACTATTTCACTGGGGATGACTTTGCAGTCACTGATTCTACACCAGTACCCCCTCCTTGCTAGGAAGAAGTCTACTTAAGTTGCATGTTGGATACACTCTTGTGTGATCTTGTGACGTTGTTGCTGAACTTTGTTGATCACCATCAAGCCATTTGCCAGGCAGAAGTCTAGAATGGCCTCTCCTTCATTCCTTTTGCTCCACACATGTGGACCCAGGCAGTCCTCATATTCTGCTCTGTCCCAATATGTGTATTCAGGTCCTCCATTATCAACATCAACTCCTGTTGCCCTGCTTTCCGAGTAGTAAACGCTGGATACTGAGTATGTCCAGCTTCCTATTTACCACTATGTTATCCACTTTCATACTCCATCCTGTCCGTTAATCTATATTGAGTGC
Organism: Protopterus annectens; assembly: GCF_019279795.1. Lineage (NCBI taxonomy): Eukaryota > Metazoa > Chordata > Ceratodontiformes > Protopteridae > Protopterus > Protopterus annectens. Next base: position 235,612,864 of record NC_056749.1, read on the forward strand.
ATCAGTCCTTCATGTTTGGTAGGTTGTTTGGGTTTATGTCTAGTTTTCGCTCAACAGATGCACTTGTACAGTATGTGTGTGCACACACTTGTAGGAATAAAGCTACATGGGAAGCCATTGACTCTCCTGGAGTCATTACATATAACTGCTATCACAGAAGAGCAGTATTGCACCAATGCAAGCAAAATTCAAACGTAAAATAAAAATTAAAAAAAGAATTTTTGCAGGTGGTGGGAGTCTGAAAGGTGGGTGTCCCCCTTAATTCATATACTACCTCCAAGGTCACTGCATTTCAGGGAAAGGAGAAATTCTGATTCGGTAACCTCTATCTTTGGAAATAAAACTGTAGTTGTATGCACTACTGATTCCGACTTTTGTGCAGTCAAGCCTGGCACCTCTGGGGTAGATGTGCTTTTCTTTTCCTTGTCTTTGATGAGTTGTTCACCGATAGTGGATGAATGCACCCCTAAGCACAGAAACTTTTCAGAATTGCTGGGATGAGGATGTCAGAATTTCTCATCACCTACTGCAGAGGGCTTTCTGCATATTAGCTGATAACTGGTGAATACATACCCTTAACCCCGCTCTGACAAAGAATCTGCCATTTATTCACTTCTGTGTTTTTTTTAGCATTGTAACAATTTAACACAGAAGGTCCTTGGCTAACTAAGTTCACAGATGACTGCAAACTAGGAGCCATAATTGAAATGCCTAACTATGTGGACATCCTACAAAAGGGCCACACTGAGACAGATGCCTGGTGTCAAAGCCAGGGCCTCAAGCTCCATGCCAAAAGTGCGTTGTCATCCCTTTTGGTAAAAACTCTGTACCCATGAACTACCACATACGCAGTAGTCTACGTAACATCAAAAGTGTGATGAGACCTTGGGACACAGGTGGACAGTAGTCTCTCCTTTGATAATCACATCACCACAGTAGTCAAGAAATCCTTCTACATGGCACACCTCATCACAAAAGGTTTCTCATCCAGGAAAAAAGAGGTCATTGTTCCCTACTGCCACTCATTAGACCCATTATAGAATACAGTGCCCCTTTTGGTATGCACCTCACAAGACATCTACAACAACTGGAAAGGCCGCAGAAATACCTCACAAAGAGGATTACCTGCCTCAGATGCCCTATGCAGACAGTCACAAAAAACTCCAGCTTTACTTGGTCGCATATTGCCTACTCAGAGGCAATCTCTGCTTAACATACAAAGTTATGTTAACCCAGAGCTGTTGGACATGCTCCACTTAAAGACATCCCAATCCCTCTGAGCTACACGCTCTAGGGACCTAAACCTTGTCACCACAATAAACAGAACATGCTGGAGGGATAGATTCCTGTCCCAGAGACTTCCCATACTCTGGAACAAACTACCTGTCTATATCAAATAAAACTCCTCATTAGCACTCTTCAAGAAAAATCTTGATTGGATGGGAGATAGGAAATTCACCCCGGGGATCACTTCTGTGGCTCTGCTCAACAGGGGCACAGGAAAATATTTTTTTTTGGGTGGCAAAAGCCAGGGTTCCTTTTTGGCTAGGCTTATATAGACCCTAGGGGCCAATAGCCTAGTGTCTACCTATGAACATTTCATGGTTAGCTATTTTTACTTTATACAAGTTCTCCTTCATTTAAAATTAATATACAGCCTTACCCAATACCAGTGGTTACATTTTATGTTCTCCTTTTTGTCATCTCTAGCCCCCTTGGCATTGGTCTAACCCTAAAAACTCAGCTGTATAAAGTATTTATGCCATAACTTTTTCTTGCCTCATCTCCTTTCCTTTTGTATTATTTACAGTACTTCAATGTAACCTCATTCTCCCTTTTCCCCATATCTCTGTGTCTGGGTTTTCTTTATTTTCTCCTTTTCTGTCTTTTTTCACTATCATCACTCATTCCCCCCCCCCCCCCCCCCCCCCCCCCCCCCACTGGTTTTTTGGGGGGTCCTTTTTCTATTTTCTCCTCCCCTTTTCCTACCATTTATTAGCCCCTTTCTCCTTTTTCCTTTTCTTCCTTTTTCTGCCCCCCCCAAGAAGAATACCTTTTTTGTTGATTTATGTTTCTGGTCTTTAGTTCCCGTACAGTTTGC
>NC_056749.1:235615464-235661610 GCF_019279795.1 Protopterus annectens
GTCGGCTGCATGTTTTATACCCCTGACGACCTAACGTCATGGAAGAAGAGACCGCATCCGACACAGGAATCCAAGACTCTGGTATTCAGAGGCCAGCTGAGGGCTACCTGCAGGCAGATAACCCAAATGTGATGACTGCAACAGTGAAACACTTAAGAACATCTGCAACACCACAACAATGAGGGCATCGCCATCCCTCAATCTCACAGAACATCTCTCAAACCTGCAGCAGGATAAGTAAACATCCATTAAAAATAATGCCTTAAAATTATTGGTAAAGTCAATCAATCACAGGCAGGCACAGTAGTGAATTGTAATGCTGTTGCCCTAGCTGAACCATCCATGGCACCGAATACAAAGTGCAAGAACAGGGTAGAAACAAACCATGGTAGCCATTTAAGAAAAAGGATCATCTTGAGGCCTTCCTCATCCCCAGGCAACTGTTCCAATGACTTCTGGAGTCCATTGGAATGATCTTGCTGGAACCTCATCATACAAGAGGCATAATCAAGTGCCCCAAAGTGAAAATGTGAAGGATGCATACACATGCTTCATGTATAGCCCTAGAGTGTTTAGATTCTTTGTTTCAAAGTGTACTGCAGAACTACAAGGATCTGGTTCCCTCTTTAAGGTTGCAATGAGGATCTGGTTCCCTCTTAAAGGTTGCTGGGGCATTGAAAGAATCCATTAACTAGTGCTTTCAGTATAAAATTTCAGCCATCAATGTGAGGGACTTTCTAAGCTTCTGTTGTGGCTAAAGAAACAATTTCGGGGGAGGGGGTGGATAAAGGATTTCCCTACAGCAAGTTGGGATAAGAGAGGAAAAAGCCTCAAAAATCTTCTCGAATAAGGGTGTGATATAATAAACTCTTTCACACAACTTTCAATATTTACCAAAACCTGGTGTCATCAGGAGGGGTAAGAGACGGGGTTCCCCTTATCCCATTTGTCAATAACTAGCATGGAAGACTGTAAAGGGGGGAGAAAAAAAGACAGAGAGAGAGAGAAAGAGACAGTGACAAAAATGCTTTCTGTTCCACCTTGGTTTCCTTCAGGCTCCTCAGGTGGATCTCATCTAAGGATAAGAAATCATATAAAGAACTCTATTTGTGGCAGAATATTCTCTGTAAACTTTCTGCTCCTTTGATCTTATACTGTCTGAAGGTTGCGGTCCACAAACAAAACAGAACAAGGGTTCAAATGAGGCGGTAGCCATACCGCAAGGATGCCCTTGCATTGAAGAGTACAATCACAGTTTAAGTAGATTCCTGAAAACCTGCTGGCACTAATCTCCAATACTAGTTCCAGTGTCAAGTCCCTCAAAACCAAAGGTTGATGGCAACACCCCAAGTGGCACTGAAATAGTATGCGCTGAAGTTAACAATCCCGATATTTGGGGCCAGAGCTTCACAGGTATCAGTGCCAGAATGGCTGGCACTGAAGATGGGATCTGTGTAAATGGCATACTTTTGTGGACTGGAAGCTTTGGAAATTGACAATACTACAACTGTTGGCAATGGTAGCAACAGAAGTTTTAAGCTACCAACTTGTTGCACACTTCAAAGAGTAGTCAATAACGAAGAAGCCAAGTACAGATTTCCCATCCACCCTAGAAGAGGAGAGGGGTGTGTTGCACACTTCATTCAAAGAGTAGTCAATAACGAAGAAGCCAAGTACAGATTTCCCATCCACCCTAGAACAGGAGAGGGGTGTCCTGCACACTTCATTCAAAGAGTAGTCAATAACGAAGAAAACAAGTACAGATTTCCCATCCACCCTAGAACAGGAGAGGGGTGTCCTGCACACTTCATTCAAAGAGTAGTCAATAACGAAGAAGCCAAGTACAGATTTCCCATCCACCCTAGAAGAGGAGAGGGGTGAGAAAAAGAGAGAGAATTAAACCCATTTTAACCCAGGTGTGCAATAACCACAGTAACATTTCCAAGGACATTAAGCAAGTAAACATATGTAGAAGAAAAACTTTGGTGTCTAGGTGCCCAAAAAGTAATACATTTAACAAAGTATCAAAAATTAGAAAGGAAGACACCAACTGAAAGAAGGAGTATACTCCCTTCTATTATTTTTGAGCAGGCAGAGGAGTCCCAGAAAAGGAGAAAATAGCAACATCTTTCCTTCTAGGTTTGCTCATGTTTCAGTGAAACTAACAAAGCTGAAGGAAGAAAAAAACCCTTTCCAATCCCACCTTTACCCAATAATCAAAATATTAACCTCCTACCATGGTCTCTCAAAGTCTACTTATCAAAGATTGCACAAATAAATACTGTATGCAACTAAATGCTGACCCCTCCACCACACCATGCAGAGAATGACTATCTTAGGGAAGGATAGTACAGTTGTGTACACTTACCATAAATGTAGATGTTTGAGTGTATTCACTGTTGCAGTCATCACACTTGGGTTATCTGCCTGCAAGCAGCCCTCAGTCGGCTAGAATACCAGAGACTTAGTATTTCTGCATCGGATGCTGTCGCTCCAGGACTGACGTCGTCAGGGGTATAAAAACAAGCAGCCAACGCCATTACATCGATCTTTCTTGCACCAAATGTCAAGAGCCGCCCAAATAGGGAGCTAAGCTATGGTGGGGAAAACACCTCCAGTAAAAAGTAAATACCAATACCAATACTCCAGAAGGGGTGAGTAATAGCCATAGAGAGAGAGAGAGAGAGAGAGAGAGAAAACTACGCAGCTGGAGGGAGGGAAACCAGGACTGCAACAGTGAATACACTCCAACATCTACATTCATGGTAAGTGTACACAACTGTATTATGTTCTTCGTGTTTTACTGTTGCAGTCATCACACTTGGGTGGATTCCCAAAGCTGAAGAAGGATGGAGGCAGTTAAGAAGAGTTAGGGCTGGCTAGTATGCCTTGCAGGACTGCTGTAGCAAAACCTGCTCTGGATTTGGAAAAGATAGACAAGTGGTAATGCTTGGTGAAGGTGTGTACAGAACTCCAGGTAGCAGCTTCCAGGATGTCCCTGGTAGGGACTTCCTTGAGAAATGCTGTAGAGGTAGATGTTGCCCTACTGGAATGCGTTCTGACCCCCTGAGGGGTTGGTTTCCCATGGTGCTTGTAGCAGAAATGGATGCAGCGTGCTATCCATTTGGAAGTGTTTTCTTTTTTAAATAGCCTTGCCCTCTGCCCCTGTTGCAAAGCTGACTGGTAACTGGTCAGATTTTCTGAAGGATTTAGTCCTATCAAGGTAGAATCTGAGCTACGTGTGCACGTCCAAGGAGTGCAGGATCCTTTCCCGTTTATTTTGAGGATTAGGGAAGAAGGCTGGCAAATGGATGGATTTGGTCGAGAGCGACACTGGACACTTTAGGCATAAAGGAAGGGTTAGTCCTGAGAAAACCCTGTCAGCATGGGAAATAATGAAAAGTTCCACAGCCATCAGTGCTTGTAGCTCAGACACTCTTCTAGCTATAGTGTTAGCTAAAAGCAAGGGTGTTTTCCGAGAGAGGAATTTTAACTGTGCTGATGCAGCAGGTTCAAAGGGTGGAAGTGTGAGCTTTTCCAGTACAAAGTTAAGGTCCCAAGCAGGGGTGGGTGTCTCCTTGGTGGCCTTAAGTTGTTTGCCCCTCTCAAGAACTGTTTGATAAGAGGGTGCGAGGAGAGAGGTGGCTCAGTGTTGTAATGAGCAGAAATGGCTGAGGCATGTATCTTAATGGAGGAGAAGGACAGGCCTTGGTGATGTAAATCTGCTAAGTAATCCAGGATCAGAGGTACGGAAGGCAGTGTTGTGTCCTCACCTTTAGATTGAATCCATGAGCAGAACATTTTCCACTTATCAGCATAGGATTTTCTTGTACTGGGTCCTCTGGCTTCAAGAATAACGTCCAGCACCTGCTTGCCTAGGGTTGCTGCTGGAGAATTCAAGGAATGCAAGATTTAGGGTTTGCAGTTGTGGATGCAAAATCTGTCCCCTCCTGATGAGAGAGCAGGGTTGGGTTCTGGTGTAGGTGCCAGGGTGGCACTGGTGTCAGGCTGCGTAGGAGTGGGTACCAGTGCTGGCGTGGCCAGTCCGGGGCAATCGGAATTGTCTTTGGTCTGTCTTGCTTTATCTAGAGTAATACTCTTGAGAGAAGGGCCAGAGGGGGAAGGCATAGACTGAGAGGTTTTTACCCACTGAAAAGATAGGGCATCCACTTTCCAGGCCCTGCTGAGGATTCCGGGTGCAGAATTTGCTGAGCTGGTGGTTGTAGTGGGAGGCAAAGAGATCCACCTCTGGGGTCCCCCATTTCTGAATCAGAAGGTTGAAGGTGCTGGGCTCCAATTGCCACTTGTGTGGGTCTAGGAGGTTTCTGCTTAAGTCGTCTGCCAGTGAGTTTTGTTTGCCTGGCAGGAATTGAGCTTGCACATGGACTTGAATGTCCAAGGCCGTGTTCCACAGGGCCATAACTAACCTGCAGAGAGAGTAGGAATGGATTCCTCCCGGTTTTTGATGTACCACATAACTGTGGTATTGTCTGTTTTTATTAGCAGTTGTCCTGGAAAGAGAAAGGATCTGAAAGTTGTCATGGCATTCTGTACAGTTAGCATCTCTTTCTGGTTTATGTGCAGATGAATTTGACTTGGGCTCCAGTGACCCTGAATACATTTGCTGTCCATGTGTGCCCCCCAGGCATAGTCTGGTGCATCTGTGGTTAGGGTCTGGGTGGCGTGAGGTTGAGTAAAAAGCAGTCCCTTGTTGTGGTTGCATGCTTCTGCCCACCAAAGGAACTCTGTCCTTAGACAGAGTATGATAGGAATGACTGTTGCCAGGTCCTGAGAATGTTGGCACCAAAGACTTTTTAAGTACCACTGAAGTTTCCTCATATGCAGTCTTGCATATGGAATTAGCAGTATACACGAGACCATGAACCCTATGGCTTGCAGTACTTTTCTTGCTGACAGCTGGGTTCTGGTGGCCATTTGTTTAAAGTAGTCTGTCAGACAGACTTGTTTTTATTAAGTGAGGAATGCCATCTGGGAAGTTGTGTCCAAGCTTGCTCCCAGGAATACAATCTTTTGACTGGGTACCAGTTTTGATTTCTTTTCATTGATGGTGTACCCCAAGGAAGTGAGAAGGTTTTTCACAAATGTCAGATGCTGCAGCAGCAATTCCTGACTGTCCGCCTGAATCAGCTTGTCATCCAAGTACTGGTAAGTTTGGATATTTCTCTGCCTGCAGTTTGCAATGGCTGGAGCCAGGCATTTTGTGAATACTCTGGGTGCAGTAGATAAGCCAAAGGGAAGTGCAGAGAACTGATAATGCATAAATCCTGCCTGAAATGTAGATACTTCCTGCATGACTCCCTAATGGGAATGTGCAGATAGGCTTAAGTCTAGGGTGACTAACCAGGCATCCTTGGCTAGCATAAGAAGAAACTGTTGCAGGGTAAGCATTTTGAATTTTGGTACCACCAGGAAGGTGTTGAGAACAGAAAGATCCAGGATTGGGTGCCAACTGCCATCTTTTCTGGGTACCAGGAAGAGTCTGGAGTAGAATCCTTGATCCCTCTCTGTTCTACTGGAACCGGCTGAACAGCTCTGATATTGAGCAGGGAAAGTACTTGGTTTTGAGCCTCTGCCCATTGGTTTGGAGGAAGATATGGAAACCCGCTTGGGGTTGGCTGTGAATGGAAATAAAATTTGTACCCCTGGGATACAATGTTGAGGACCCACTGGTCCTGAGTGATGGACATCCAGTTTTTTGCATGAAGGGCAAGTTTTCCTCCTAGGGGCACAAGCAATTGGGCAAGGCTGGGAAGTGGAGTAAGAAGTCATTGAGAGCTTTTTCCGTAAGGTGGCGGCTTACCACTCTCTGCTTTAGGGGTGGGGGCACTCCATTGCTTAGATCTCTCATACCCTGAGAATGTAGTATGGGTGCTCTGTTTCGAGAAGGCCTGAAGGAGGCTGGAAAGGACCAGTGTTTGAAAGGGCAATGCCTACTGAATCTTGGGGGTTGCACTTGTAAGAATTCTTTAACATTCTGCATAGACTTAGCTTTTTCTTCCATCTTTTTAAGAACCTCTTCTGCTTTGGTGTCAAACAAACGGTCCTTATTCAAAGGAGAGTCTAGTAACTTTGATTTGACATGGTCTGCTCCTTCAGCCAAGCATGTCTTCTCAGTACAGAGCCAGGGACTGCTGCCTGGCAGGATGCTTCTAGGCGTCAAAGCCACACTGCAAAGTATGCTTGCTGACTTGGCTTGCAGAGTGCATAAGCTCCTGCAATTCTTTATTTTCTGCACAGTCTGAAAAGGTTGCCACTTTTTGTTTAATAAGTTCCATATGTTGCTGGTACTTCAGCATGTGAAACTGACAATTCAATGCCCTAATAGCAAGAGTTGCAGAGGTATATACCTTCTTACACAATCTGTCCAAAGCTCTGGAATCCCTGTCCGAAGGGGTGGGATTCTTGGCGGTAGTAGTCTTGATACCTTTAGACCCCTGGGAAATGATCTCTGGGTCAGCAGTAGGAATCTTGAAAAGAAATTTGTGAGCGTCAGGTACTCTGTAGTACCAGTCTGGTTTCCTTGGGGCAGGAGGCAAAGTGTCAGGAGTAAGACTGGATTCCATAAAAACATCATCCACAACATCCTGGACAGAGAGTATTGTTAAAGGCCTGTGGTGAGGCAACTCTCTTTTTGGACTGAGAATAGTCTTGGCATTCCCAGTGGAAATGCTCTCTTATGTATGTAAGAATGTATGTATGTAAGGTTTCACCATAAGAAAAATCCTCTGGAGGGGAGGCAGAGGGAATGGATTCCTCTGCATCGGAGTCCTCATAAGCAGATAAGGGCATGTCTTTATAATCAGAAATCTCAGAGTCATCGGACTCCTGGTCTGTAGAAGCTGAAGGGGACTGAACTCTGTCTCTTAGCAAGGGAAGACTGACTTCCTGTAATCAGCGTGATAAGGTTTTCGGCCATTCTAAACATTTGTTTTTGTGGCATGGGAGCAGGTGCATGCATTTTGGTCGGTTTTCTAAGCGTAGTGCATACTCTGGGCCTAAAAAACTCAGTAGTTTTGGTTAAAAAAGAAGTCGTCGGTTTGAGTTGAACATTTGTAGAGCGAAGAACTGCCAATCTCAGAGTCATCGGACTCCTGGTCTGTAGAAGCTGAAGGGGACTGAACTCTGTCTCTTAGCAAGGGAAGACTGACTTCCTGTAATCAGCGTGATAAGGTTTTCGGCCATTCTAAACATTTGTTTTTGTGGCATGGGAGCAGGTGCATGCATTTTGGTCGGTTTTCTAAGCGTAGTGCATACTCTGGGCCTAAAAAACTCAGTAGTTTTGGTTAAAAAAGAAGTCGTCGGTTTGAGTTGAACATTTGTAGAGCGAAGAACTGCCTCAGAAGCCGGTGCCTGCACAGCTTCTCCGGACTCATTTAAGGTAGAGACATATGCAGGTTCCATAGTCGAAGAAGAGTCTCGCGGCATACCGGACTCCGAATGGGTCTTGGGAGAGGCCTGCGAATCCACTGAAGCGGGCATCAGGGGCTGCGAAGGCGCCTGAGTACTGGCGGACTGGTGACTAGCTTAACGGAAACATTGTTGGCAGCTTTGGACCTATGTGGTCTTTCTCTTTATCCTTACTTTTTTTGGAATATCGGTAGTCGAATGGCTTACCAAAGCCATTTCAGAATATGGAGATCGACAGCGAAAGAATTTAGCAACAAAGAGAGCCAGACGACGAATGGTTCGGGCGTTAAACAAGGCACAAAACTGACAGCAAGGGACATCGTGGTCTGGGCCTAAACAGATGACGCAGTAATAATGAAAATCTGTGAGGTAATTGCTTTCCACAGGCAAGACAATTGTTAACTTTTTCTGACATCGGTTAGAGCAAGAAAAAAGGATCCCCAATGGGGTACTTAGCTTTAGAAGACTTCAGGATTAGTCAATTCGTAAATGAAAATTCAGGTAGCGGCTAACAGGCACTTGCGAACTGCTTCTGCTTCAGGCTCCTCGGCAAGAAAGACTGATGTAATGGCATCGGATGCCTGTTTTTATACCCCTGACGACCTGACATCAGTCCTGGAGCGACAGCATCCAACACAGAAATATTAAGTCTCTGGTATTCGGGCCGACTGAGGGCTACCTGCAGGCGGATAACCCAAGTGTGATGACTGCAACAGTGAAACACGAAGAACATCCTGTGATCATAAAGAAACACATTTGTTTAAATATAGTATTCCCAATAACAAAGAAAAAGCAGGCAAGTTACACACCATAAGTAACTGAGCCAGAACACCATTGCTAAACTTAGCACTGATACAATTTTAACAAGGGAACAAAATGGTATGAAAACCATACCCTAGAAAGGAGACACATATATTTATTACATAGCCAAAACATGCAGAAAATTTATCCAAAAACAAGTAGGATCTGACCTTGCATTAATAACCTACTTTAAAAACATTAGAACACTCAAGTTTGTTTGTTTGTTTGTGTCTTTTGGCTTTTCCCGGTTAGGGGTGCCACAGCGGAACTCCGGTCCGCTAATGATTGGCAGTAGATTTTTACGTGATGGCTTGCCGGGCCCAATGCACAACCTTCAACGAAGGAACGCCCATTCAGCATGTCGCCACACAGAAGACACTCTAACTGAGAATCGAACGGACAATGTCTAACTGTGAGGCGACAATGCTACCGCAGCACCACCAACGCAGTCCCATTAGAACACTCAAGTACTACAGGATAATATATAGACAAGAGAAATATTTCAGTGCCAAGCTGACGAGCCTGAAGCCAAGCCGTAGAAGTTGAACAGGACAACTAGATCTTCTTAGATCCACTTTTACCATTAATCCTTCAGCTTATCTTAAATTCCTTGGCACCATGCAACGCTTGCATGGTTTGACAACCTGTGTCATTAATATAGCTGAACGAATATTTGGTATACTACAATACACTAAATCTTTTGGAAGCAAAAAAGGTTAAGTAAAATTTATGCAACTGAATAAATAAAACTATTTACAAAACTGGTGCTCTCTACAAAAGTGTTTTATACCTCTTCATCTTGGAGGTCACAAGCCAGACTGATCCTGGAAACATTTATCCTGCAAGGCTCAGATTTGAGTTTCTTTGTGCGTAAACTCCACAATTTCACACAGGAGTTGTCAAATCCCGCAGTCAATAGTTTACTGTCTGGTGAAACTGCAGCAGTGTTCAACAGCTGATCAGTGTTGTAAAATGCATAAAAACAAATACTGGTAAGGGACGGTGGCCCTTCCTTCACACGTTTAATGCTATCCTGCAGCATGTCCAAAGCAGCTTCATTATGGAGAAGGGATGACGATATGCCTACAGGTTCAATGTTACTACTCTCACTGCATGACACTACACCACAGTTGTAAAGCTGGTAGTCTGCTCGTTGTGAGTATTGCACTTCTATATGAATGTGTGATGCCAGAACTTTGCATAAAGCACTATTGTTATCACTCTGGAGGTAGCGGAGAAGGTAGTTGTAGCTGTCTTCACGAAGGCGGACTACAAACTTGTTCTCCAGGAATGAGCGGAGTATGAAGTTGGAAGAAATGTCCTGGGTCGTTAAGGTCATCTGCAACTGCTCGATAATGTTTTTCTGGTCTGCATTTTGCAGAAACATGCCATGAAACTGGCTGTAGAAGCTGTCTGCAGCACTCTTCAAGCCACTGTGCACCATATCCAAGTGGAGGTAGATGAAAAGAGGGTACAGTAGTGCCATTACTTCACGACTACACTGGGAGTTGGAATCTGCAACAAAGCAATGAAAAATTACAGTGGTCCAAAAAGTGCTTTAAAAAGTCAGACAACAGTGATGTTTTCAAAAAACTGTCAAATCATATAAACTTTAAATGTACATTGCTGAAACACCATAAAAAGGAAAGCTGAACAAGTGCCGTGAAAGGAATAAAATTGATTTACACCTTAGACACAAACCTGCAATAAGTGATTTCTATGTTAAAGCTATGCTATAGCTGCAGTACTTCTCTTTACAATTGATAACCAGATGGTTGAACTGATCCACATGGACCCTCTGCAGCATAACGACAGCCACATGGTGGTCACAAAACATCAGTAATACAGCTGAAAAAAAACAATCCGCAACAGCACAATACACAGTGTTAGGTTATACTGCAAAAGACAAGCATTGATGCAAGTCACATAATATATACAAAGACCAAAAATACATACGTAAAATACACAATGTTAAGTTGTCTATCTCGCCTTCATTCTTGCTGGATGGGTTCGGAGCCGACCTCGGCTCCGACTCGGCCACTCTAAAAGCTCGAGAGCTGGTTCCACCGGCTCGAGGCTCCCCTTATATCCCACAATGCTAGGCGTGAATTACCTCAGATCTCGTTTGCCGCTACAGCGATCGAGGTGTTTGGTTTCTACCGGCTTCAGGTGAGTTATTGTAGAGTAAAGTTTAGTCTACTTAAACCCCTTTAATTTAATTCTTTATTGTTATTTCCCTTAGTTTAGTGGATTCAGACCCCTTTTTCTCCTGTTTTTCCACTCTTTCTTCACAAAGAACTTATTGTTCTTCCCTCAGGCCTTTGGGCCGTTCCATCTCCTTAGGGAGTGTTTGTGTTTCTTGTCAGGGAACTAAAAACTTGGGATAGTATAATTTTTAGTTATAATTTTTTAAGTTTAGTTTGTGTAAAGTGTAATCAGTGTGTTTGAGTGTGTGTTTGGTTACACTTTCTTTAACAATGTCTAAGGACTCAAAGGTCTCAGGCTTCAAGAAGTGTGACTCGTGCTGTCAGAAAATGTCTCTGACAGACGGTCACACTTCTTGTGTGTACTGCCTAGGACCTTTACACCTGCAGGACTCTTGTGCTGTATGCCATGGCTTCAGCCCTAGAGTCCTGCAGGAAAGAAAAAACAAACTCATACTAAGAGGTTTGCTTAAGCCTGAAGGTTCCCTTACTGCTACCTCGGGAAAACCTTCCAAGGCTTCTAGGTCCTCGACTCCAGCTTCTGAGTCGAGGCCTAAGGCTTCGAAACCTACTGCTACATCGGCTCCGGCTGGAGCCGATGAGTCTTTAACTACAGCTTCTGTGGTTCCCTCGGCTCCGGCTGGAGCCGAGGTATTGGAAATTCCTGAGTTGGCTCCGATCAGACCATCGGAGCCGACATCTAGAAAGAGGTCTAGGTCACCATCCCTTGGCTCCGTTCATTCGGCTCCAGCGTCTCCCTTGCTGTCTGAACGGAGCCATAGATCTCACTCCTCTAGATCATCGAGGCTTTCGGATCATGACCTTCAGAGGGTAGTGAGTCGACTTCTAAAGTCCGAGGCACTGGCCCAAATGCTTCAGAGCCCGACTCATCAGTCGATGCTTCAACCTATTCCTCAAAATATTCCTCCTCCGACTCCTTTGAGCTTGGAGCCGGGGCGTCTCGGATCCGAGACTGTGGTAGCGTCGGAGCCGATACAATTGTCTTCGGTTCCGTCGTCGGCTCCGATTTCTTCCTTTGAAGAATCTCGGCGCCGGACTTCTCTCATCGGCTCCGAGGGGGTGAGTGGCATCGGACCCTTGTCCGACCCGCTCTCCTCTCGGTGCTTGCGCTGGTGAGTTCGGCTCCGACATCGGCCTCGGAGCCATCTCTGTCGGTGCCGAGGGAGGTTCTCAGCTTCTCGGAGTGGGGACCTCTGGCTCTGCCTGACAGAGGTGCGTTCGAGGTCATGCGGAGTGTGTTGGAACCTGGTTCAACTCCACAGTCGGCTCCGTCCGCCCCTCCCTCTTCGGTGCCTTAGGTTATGTCTACTCTCTCCCTCATCCCTGACTGCAGAGAGCCAACTCTTCAAGAATCCCCTGTAGGGATTTCATCCTCTTCCGAGGCCTCTCCTGATTTGGCAGGGGAGCCCCCTAGGAAGAGAAAGTGTAAGAGGAAACACATAGACTCCCCTGAGTCTGTCACCTCTGACACAGATTTAGAGGATTCCGAGGGTTCCCCCCGTTCCCCTTCTGAAGATGTCTCTTTCGCAGGCATTCTAGAGATCCTTAAACAGAGGGGAAATTGGCCAGCCCTTAACCCTTCGGAGGATGAATCTGTGTATCTTGAGGCGTTTGGCTCTCGCCCTTCCACCTCCTGGGTGTCCCCCCCCTTTGACCCCCTCATGCAGGTGGTAGCAAAGAAGGCCTGGACGGCTCCCTGACTCAGTGGACCCCACCCCCAGGAGACCTTCAAAGTTCATAACAGCACCTACTGATAAACAATTTCTGACTAAAGGAGTTACTGTGGATGCTATGGTGGTAGCTGCTGCCACCAAGAAGGAACTAGCTGATCCTTCAGTGCCTGTCCATCCTCCTAATAAGGAATCGAGGTCTACGGACAGGTACGGGAAGCGGATGTTTTCGTCAGCGACCTTTGCTATGTGTTCGCTGAACTACCTATGCCACTTCACTCATCTCCAAAGAGACTTGATCAAGGAAGCGAGTGAGATGTTGAAGGATCCTACAGCTGCGGGATTTCAGGACAAGATGAACACCCAGCTGGCTACCCTGAATTCTATAGCTAACTCCTCCATGCGCCTCCTTTCATATGCGGCTGATGGAGCGAGCAGAGCCGCAGGGACAGGTGTCGCTTTACGCCGGCATGCCTGGATGCGACTATGCAATTTTGCGGACCCCTTTAAAACGTCTTTCACTAATTCCCCGTTTGATGGATCATCTCTCTTTGGTCCTCAAGTGAAAGAAACCTTGGCTAGGTGCGAGGATGGCAAAACTCTGTCTGCAGTCGGAGTCCGTTTTCTACTCCTTCTAGACCTTACCCCAAAGGCCAAAAAGTGGAAAATGTGGTTCCAAAACAATCTCAAGGGAATTTGCCTGACGACAGAGTCGGTTCCCTCCAGAGGCAGAGGAGGGAACAATAATGGTAGACGCCGCCCCAGAGGCAGAGGGGGTCCGCAGAACCAGGGCAATCGTGAAACCTTTCCGATAAGCCCTTCCAGCATCCCTGAGGTGTTGCCCGACTGTCCACCGGACGCAGTCGGGGGAAGATTGTCACTGTACCCAGAAGCCTGGCTATCCCTAACTCAAGACAAGTGGGTACAGTCCATCATTTCGAAGGCTATTCCATTCCCTTTCGCATTCCAAACCGATCAAAAAAATCCCTTCCAGATGTTCCACCCGCTCAAAGGGATCTTGCAGCTTTGGAAATTTCAAAGCTGCTTGCAAAAAGAGCAATTCAGCCAGTTCCAGCAGACCAGCAAGGATCCGGAATCTACTCCAGGTTCTTTTTTAGTTCCAAAGAAAACGGGACTGGAGACCAATTTTGGATCTCAGTATCTTGAACAAGTCTGTCAAGAAAACAAGATTTCGGATGGTCACGCTACAGTCCATCCTTCCCTATTGGGAAAGGAAACTGGATGTGCTCTATAGACCTTCAGGATGCGTACTATCATATAAAAATGAACAGACGCTCCAGAAGATTCCTCCGCTTCAGGCTGGGAGCCAGTCACTTTCAATTCAGAGCCCTGCCCTTTGGACTCACCACTGCCCCCCGGGTGTTTACCAAATGCATGGCAGTGGTAGCTTCTCACCTGAGACGTCAAGGATTCCAGGTGTTTCCATATTTGGACGACTGGCTCCTCACAGCTCCCACCAAGCATCTTCTTCTACTGGCCAGAGACTACACCTTTCGCATTTGTCAAAATCTAGGCATATCAATAAATTGCGAAAAGTCTGTTTTGTCGCCTTGTCGTGCTATTACCTTCATAGGCGCAAATCTAGACACAGTCAACATGTCTGCGAGACTAACAGATCAGAGAATAACAGACATACGCAAACTGGTCTCTCTTCTCTTCAACAGCAACAGGGTCAAAGCCAGATTAGTTCTGAAAGTATTGGGGATTATGGCGGCTGCTATCCCTCTACTTCTATTAGCCAGATTCCACATGAGAATCCTTCAATGGATGCTCTTCACACAATGGTCATACCAGCAACTTCCGATGTCCCACACCATTATGATTACGCAAGCTTGCAAGAATCATCTTCTGTGGTGGATGTCTTCCCCTCAGCTCTTCCTGGGAAGACCCTTTGTTCCTTCCCCTCCGGTTGCTACTCTGACAACGGACGCCTCCCTGATCGGGTGGGGGGGCATTATCAGGGCAGAACTGTCCAGGGCATATGGCAACCAGACGAATGCCACTTGCATATAAATGTTCTAGAGATGAGAGCAGTGCTTTTAGCGTTGCAAGCCCTTCAAGACTCTCTCCCCCTTGGGAACGATAGCAATCCAGACGTACAATATGTCTGTAGTGTGGTATATCAACAAACAAGGCGGAACCAGGTCCTATCCCCTATGTCGAGAAGCACTCAGACTGTGGCAATGGGCGATTTCTTCTCAGCGTTTTCTGATAGCAACGCACATCCCCGGGAAGTCCAATCAAATCGCGGACAAGTTGAGCAGAGCGATCCTCATGCCTCACGAGTGGTCTCTGAAAGATTCTATTGTGGAAAAATTTTTTCTCAAGTGGGGTCAGCCTTGCTGCGACCTTTTTGCTACTCCCCAAAACAGCAAGTGCAAAGATTATTTCACCCTCTTCCCCTTACCAGGCCAGCCCAGCAGAGACGCTCTAGTCCAAGTTTGGCCCGGGACTTCTGTATGCATTCCCCTTTCCACTTATCTCTCAAGTGATACAGAAAGCTATCGCTCAGAAGGCCTCATTGATCCTCATTGCTCCTTACTGGCCTCGACAGGTTTGGTTCCCCTTTCTACATCAATTTCTGTTGGAGCAACCCTGGCATCTGGACCTAGTTCCAGATCTTTTGTTCCATCAGTCGGGTCAGTTTCATCGCCTCCCCAACATCTCTGAACCTCACTGCTTGGTTCCTCCAGTTCCTACCTTAGCCAGGCTTCCTCAAATATCTCACACTGTTCGAGATATTTTAATAGCTTCACATAAATCTTCCACTCGAAAAATGTATCTTAGTAAGTGGAAACGTTTTGCCTATTGGGCTCAAGGAAGAGACTTAGATCCTTTCACTGCTCCCATCCAAATGGTTCTTGATTTTCTAGCTGAACTCTTTCACGCAGGTTCATCTCCCTCTACTCTCAAAGTTCAATTGGCAGCTATATCTAACTTTCATGTGGGCATTTCAGAGTCTGCCATCATGTCCCACAAGCTTTGCAAAGCCTTTTTGAAGGGAGTTTTTCTACTCAGACCTCCTATAAGAAATCCTCCTCCTTCTTGGGACCTTAATTTAGTTCTCAGTTCTTTGATTCTCCCCCCTTTCGAACCTGCAGCTTCCTGTTCGTTAAAATTGCTATCATGAAAGACTCTCTTTCTGGTAGCTATTACTTCAGCTAGAAGAGTTTCAGAACTTCATGCACTCAGCTGTCGACCACCATATCTGTTGTTCCATAAAGACAGGGTATCCTTACGAATCAACCCGTCCTTTTTACCTAAAGTAGCCTCTGCGTCTAACCTAAATCAAAGCATTGACCTCCCTGTGTTTTTTCCAGAATATTCCAATAGGTCTGAACAAAAATTGCATTGGCTAGATGTTCATCGTCAGTTAAGGTACTATTTGGATAGGACCAAACAATTCAGAAAAACTGACCAGCTGTTTGTCTCTTATGCAGAAGGCAGAAAGGGACTTTCTGTTTCAAGGTATCACTATCTAGATGGCTAACATCTCTGATTTCCATTGTTTATGAAATTAGACACCAAAAGCTGCCTAACAAACCTAAGGCCCACTCCACCAGAGCTTTGGCTACTTCTATAGCCTTCCAAGACAGACTGCCTATTGACACCATTTGTGCAGCGGCTACTTGGGCTACTCCTCACACTTTCATTTCACATTATAAATTGGATTTAGCTTCTAGGCATAGAGCTAACTTTGGTACCACTGTTCTCAAGAGTCTGTTCCGTTAGGCCACCCGGGACAAGGTGCTAGGGACGCGGTCCCATCCAGCAAGAATGAAGGCGAGATAGACAACTTAACATATAGAAGTTATGTTCTTACCATAACGTTCCATGTTAGTTGTCTTCTTCTCGCCTTCTTTCTTGCGTCCCACCCTCCTTCCCCCTGGCCTGGACAGACCTAGAGGAGTTTGATTGTGACCTCTCTTTCTACCACCTCTTTTTGCTATAGGTATATGCTCTGCTGTGCATATTTTCCTGGGTCAGGCTTCAGGTCACCTTTCCTCTTCCCCTTTGTTTATAGAGGTGGACTCTCTTTTTCCAGTATTTCTGGTTTTATTTTTAGCTGGGCCTAGCTCACAAACGAGATCTGAGGTAATTCACGCCTAGCATTGTGGGATATAAGGGGAGCCTCGAGCCGGTGGAACCAACTCTCGAGCTTTTAGAGTGGCCGAGCCGAGGTCGGCTCCGAACCCATCCAGCAAGAAAGAAGGCGAGAAGAAGACAACTAACATGGAACGTTATGGTAAGAACATAACTTCTATATTTTATACGTTCATATGTTTTACGTTTTGGTAGTCTGTGGAAAACAATCTGGACCAACTCAGTTTTCTTCAAGAGCAAATTACCCCAAACCCTGTTGGGGGGTGTGTGCTTCATTCTCCACCACTCTGACACACACACACACACACACACACACCTTTCAGAACAATGTAACTGGGGGAGGAAAGAAAAAGCACAGTTATGTACCTACCATAAATGTAGATGTTAGAGTGTATTCACTGTTGCAGTCATTACTCTTGGGTTATCCTGCTGGCAGGCTACCCGCAGTCGGCCAGAATTCCAAAGTCTAGGTCCGGCGTTGGTTGCTGTCACCTCTTCCCTGACATCAGTGTGCCAGGGGTATAAAAGATGCAGCCGACGCCATTTTCTTCAGTTTTTCTTGCCCCAGATATCAGGTGCCCCAAATAGGTAGGCTGAAAAATATATCAATAAGAAATGCATACACAAAAATAACATTTCCTTCATCTACAAGCAAATACACCAAAAAGGTTGTACAGGATAGAGAAGTGCAGATAAGTCCCAGCAAAGAGAAGGGGGATGGTGGGTGGGTAACCTGAACTGCAACAGTGAATACACTCGAACATCTACATTTATGGTAGGTACACAACTGTATGTTCATCGTGTTTCACTGTTGCAGTCATTACTCTTGGGTTGAATCCCAAAGCTGAGGAACGGTGGCTGGGCTAAATAGGATTAGGAGAGGCTATGAGGCCCTGCAGAACTGCAGTGGCAAAGCCTGCTCTGGACTTAAGAGTAGAGAGACAAGTGGTAGTGCATTGTAAAGGTATGCACTGAACACCAAGTTGCAGCCTCTATGATTTCTTTGGTTGGTACTCCCCTGAGGAAGGCTGCTGAAGTGGCTGCTGCTCTGGTGGAATGAGGCCTAATGCCCTTAGGCACTGATTTGCCATGATGAGAATATCAGAAACGGATGCAATGGCCTATCCATTTAGAAATAGTCTGTTTTGAGATAGTCTTTCCTTGTGATCCTGCAGCATATGACACTAAAAGTTGCTCAGTCTTTCTGAAAGCTTTAGTTCTGTCCAAGTAGAAGCATAACTGCCTGTGTATGTCCAAAGAATGCAGAATTTTCTCACCCTTCTGTGGATTTGGATAAAAGGTAGGCAAGTGAATGGTTTGATTGAGGGCCACACTGGACGCCACCTTAGGCATAAATGTAGGGGTTGTCCTCAGAGAAACCCTGTCTGGATGAAAAATGATGAAAGGTTCCACAGCCATGAGTGCTTGTAACTCTGAGACTCGCCTTGCAGAGATTATGGCTGGGAGCAGAGCTGTTTTCCAGGATAAGAATTTAATATCCGCTGTTGATGCTGGCTCGAAAGGAGGCAGTGAGTTTTTCCAAAACAAAATTGAGGTCCCAGGCCGGAATTGGTGCACTCCTTGGAGGCCTAATGTTTTTGGCACCTCTGAGGTACTGCCTTATTAAAGTATGGGAAAAGATAGGTGGTTCCGTATTATAATGTGCAGAAATGGCAGAGGCATGAATCTTAACTGATGAGAAAGAAAGGCCTTTGTTCAGCATCTCAGTCAGGTACTGTAAAATCTGAGGAATGTTTGGTACAGACGTGTCAATGCCTTGTTCCTAGTTCCAAGCACAGAATCTCTTCCATTTTTCTGCATAAGATTTTCTGGTACTGGGCCTCCTGGCCTCCAAGATAACATCCATAACAGCTTTTGAAAGAGGAGCGTTCTGAATGGCTACATTATCCGCCATGCTGCCAGATTTAAGGTCCTGAGTTGGCTATGCAGGATCTGATTGTCTTGTTGGGTCAGCAAGTGAGAAGTTTGAGGCAATATCCATGCTGGGCCTTGAGACAAGCTCTTTAGGACTGGGTACCAGTGCTGGCGTGGCCAGTCTGGTGCAATCAGAAGAATTTTTGGCTTCTCTTGTCTGACCTTTAGGAGTACCCTGGGAAGGAGAGGCAGTGGAGGAAAGGCATATACTGTTATATTTTTCCAGCTGAATGATAGGGCGTCCACTTTCCATGCTTGCTTGTGGTAAATCCTTGTGCAAAATCTCTGAAATTGACAGTTGTGAGGGGAGGCAAATAGATCTATGTCTGGGCATCCCCATTTCCTTATTATCATCCTGAAGACTTGTGGATCCAGTTTCCATTCAGGGGATCCATGAGGTTTCTGCTTAGTTCGTCTGCCAGAGTATTTGTTTTTCCAGGCAGGAATTGTGCTTGCAGGTGAACTTGAAAGGCCAATGCTGTCTCCCACAAGGTCATTGCTTGTCTGCAGAGGGAGTAGGAATGAGTATCTCCCTGCTTGTTTATGTACCACATGACCGTAGTGTTGTCTGTCTTTATCAGTAATTGTCCTGGATGAAGCAGGTCCTTGAAAGCTGTCAGGGCATTTTGAACAGCTAGCATCTCTTTTTGATTGATGTGAAGATGCATCTTGTTTGCAGGCCATGTGCCCCGAATACATTTTCCTGCCCTATGGGCCCCCCTGGCATAATCTGATGCATCCGTTGTCAGAGTCTGGCTGTGGGTAAACTGAATGGCCGACTCTTGTTGTGGTGACAGGCTTCTGCCCACCATCAAAACTCCTGTTGTAGGCAGGGAATGAGTGCAATTACTGTCTCCAGGCTGTGGCAATGCTGAGTCCAAACACTTTTCAGATACCACTGTAGTTTCCTCATATGCAATCTGGCATATGGAATTAGTAGAATGCAGGATGCCATGAAACCCAAAGCCTTCAGGATTTTCCTTGCAGGTAAGTGGGTTTTTGTTGCCAATTTCTTGAAGTAAGTAGTCAGTTGTTTTTGTTTGTCTGGCGTGAGGTAAGCCATCTGGGCAGCTGTATATAAGCTTGCACCCAGGAATATTATCTCTCGAGAGGGCACTAGTTTTGATTTCTTTTCGTTTACTGTGTACCCTAGGCCAATTAGTAATCTTTTTACAAACGCAAGATGCTTTAGAAGAGTGTCTTTTTTCTCTGCTTGAATTAGGGAGTCGTCCAAGTAGGGATATATTTGAATTCCTTTTTGTCTGAAAAAAGCAATTACTGGTGCCAGGCATTTTGTAAAGACCCTGGGAGCAATAGATAAGCCAAAGGGCAGTGCAGAGAATTGGTAATGCATTGAGCCAGCTATGAATATGAGGTATCTTCTGCAAGATTGTCTGAGTGGGACATGCAAGTATGCCTCTTTTAGGTCCAAAGTTACTAGCCGAGCCCTCTTGTCCAACATGGGCTGTAGCTGCTGAAGAGCCAACATCTTGAATTTTGGAACTTCCAGAAACGTATTTAGTATAGACAGGTCCAGAATTGGTCTCTAGGTTTTGTCCTTCCTGGGTACTAGAAAAAGTCTGTGGAGTAAAATCCTTGCCCCTGCTCTTGTTGTGGTACTTGCTGAATGGTCCTCATGTCCATGAGGGCTGTAATTTGTTTTTGTGCCTCTGCATATTGATTGTGTGGGCAGGTCTGGCATTCCCTTTGACCTTGGTAGAGTGTGAAAATGGAACCTGTAGCCTTGGGACACTATGTTCAGAACCCATTTGTCTTGGGTAACCATTTGCCAATTTGATGAAAAAAGTGCTAGTTTTCCCCCTAAGGGGGCTGTCAAAAGAAAACTGCTTGGAACTGGCAGAGGAAGGTCATTGGGATTGTTTCCTGTAAGGCTGTGATTTGTCTTCTCTGCTTTTGGAGGTAGGAGCACCCCATTGTTTAGGCCTGTATGAGCCTTGGGGCTGAGATCTGCCTCTGGGACGCCTGTATCTGCCTCTTTGTGGTCTGTCTGAGACTGGAAAGGACCAATTTTTAGAAGGCCAGTTCCTGCTAAACCTGGGTGGCTGTACCTGTAAGAAATCCTTGACTGTCTGCATGGATTTTGCTTTATCCTCCATTTTTTTCAACACCTCTTCTGCTTTAGTACCAAACAAAGTATCATGCTGTAATGGTGCATCTAATAATTTTGCTTTAACATGATCAGGCAGATTATGTTCCTTTAACCAAGCATGCCTTCTAATAACAGAACCTGTAACAGCGACCCTGCAAGAGGTCTCCAGTGAATCATAACCACATTGCAAAGTATGCTTTCCCACTTGTTCAGGTGCATGCAATAAATCCTGCAATTCCTTGTTCTCTGAACATTCAGTATTTGTCAACATTTTCTCTTTAAGTAGTGACATTAAATATTGCTGATATTTAAGCATATGAAATTGACAATTTAAAGCCCTTATAGCCAGGGTGGCAGAAGTGTATACCTTTTTCCCCCATCTGTCTAGAGCCCTAGAATCCCTATCAGAGGGGACAGGGTTTTTTGCAGTGGAAGCATTAACCCCCTTGGGACCCTGAGATATAGTTTCTGGGTCAGCGGCGGGGTTTTTATATAGGAATTTATGAGAATCTGGGACCCTGTAGTACCTGTTTGGCTTAGCAGGTGCAGGGGGTTACGAGTCAGGGGACAGTCCGGACATGCAATGTCTAGGACAGGTGGAATGGCAAGGGATCTGTGCTGAGGAAGAAGCAGGAAATCTCTGAGCCTTTTCTTAGACTCAGAATATTCTTGGCTCTCCCACTGGAAATGCTCCCTCATAGTATGCAGTGTTTCCCCAAAAGAATAGTCCTCAGGAGGAGAGGCTGAAGGAATGGATTCTTCAGCATCAGAATCCTCATAGGGAAGCATGGAGCAATCCTGTTCAGAAGAGGAATCAGAGGAAATAGATACCTGATCAGAAGAGTCATACTCTGCCTCTTGCCTAGGCCTCTTATCAGGAGGGGGATGGGAGCCCCTGATCAAAGTAATTAGGTCTTCTGCCATTTTGAGCATCTGTTTTTTAGGCATGGAAGTCTGAATAGGAGAATGCTGTACTTGTTTCTTTGTCTTTAGAGCTGCTTTAGTCTTTGAAGCTGAGGATGGCTTAATATATAGCTGTGTAGGTCTGAAGACACCCTCAGAAGTCGATGCCTGCTCAGTGGCTCTGGACCCATCTGAGGGATTGATATCAGAGTGTCCAATACCTTGAGTTTCCAGAGGCCCGGTTGGCTCCACGTGGGAGTCGGTAGCGGCCTGTGGCTCTGAGGTAGTGGGCACCAGGGGCCGCGAAAGCACCTCACTGAGAACCGGCGACTGGCCTAGAAAAAGCTTCGTCGTCGGTTTTGGACCTCGGATGCCTATCCTTGTCCTTGCGTTTTTTGTAAACTCCGGTTGTCGGCTCTTCCGTCAGCATTATATAATGAAATCTTCGGCCAAAGTAATGAAAAGCAAAATCGAACAGACGCTTGATAGTGCGTTGGTTGAATCTAGCACAAAACCGACAGCTAGCAACGTTGTGATTAGGGCCTAGGCAAGGAATACAGTAAGAGTGAAAATCCTTATGAGGTATTTGCTTCCCACAAGAAATACAATTGTTAACTTTTTCTGACATTGGTCTGGATCAAGAAAAAAGTTTCCTCAACGGGGTACTTAGCTTTAATGAAGACTTCGGTTCTGAAATTCAGATTTCAGAATCTCAGGAGTCAGCCGACCGGCACTTGCGAACTGCTTTTGCTTTGGGCACCGAGCGGCAAGAAAGACTGAAGAAAATGGCGTTGGCTGCATCTTTTATACCCCTGACGCACTGACGTCAGGAAAGAGGTGACAGCAACAGACGCCAGACCTAGACTTTGGAATTTTGGCCGACTACAGGTAGCCTGCCAGCAGGCTAACCCAAGAATAATGACTGTAACATTGAAACACGATGAACATCCAGTAGTCCACCCATCTCATTTTGCTGAAATGAGCAGGATTCAGAGGCATGGGACAACCCGATATTTTAAATGTTTTCTATTCCCATCTATTTAAATGTGCAATAAAATGCAGGTAAAATGTTACTCAGCACAAATATAGGCATATTTACCCTTGTAAATCAAATTAAAACAGCAACATGTTTTTGTATTTTTCAAGGTCACTTAGATTTTTTCCCTAAAAACCATGTAATCCATGTTTTTATTTCTTGTGGTAATTGTCGAAGCTAGATGGCAAGATTTTTGAGTACTATTTGTCTTCGGGTGTAGTTGCGTTCCTTCTATATTCTTCAGTTAGGTGGGAAAGTTTTCCTGTTAATTTATTAGCGGGGGGGGGGGGGGGAGGGCAATGTTCATTATTTAGAAATCTGAATGCTAAGCAAATTGTCAGAAAGTGGCCTGTTGCAGTTACTTGCATCCATTTAGCTTTTGGAATTAATGTCCAAACTTCTCAACCAAACCAAGGTTATTTTCTCATTTTTAGTGGTGTAAAAACCAAACTAAATGTTAGAAGACCTTAATGAAATTACCATATTCGAAGCAAGAGATGAACACAATGATAGGCAACGTCCTTCTTGATTCAACATTTGGGATACTACACTTTACAGGGTAATTTCAATTGATTCAACACTCTTGCACTAAAGCTGCCTTAAGAAGCTTGCAGAATTACTTCCGTCAATGAGCCCATACAAAAACCTAAATTTGCACTCACTATTTTGTCTGTCAGGTTCCCCAAATCCAAATTGTTAACAGTAATGACTAAAGGAAAATTTACACTCAGTTGCCTCACTTAGAAATTACTCACACAGAATTGCTGCCTACCACTTGCAAACCAGCTGAAATATAAAACCATAAAGTTACACACTTAGACAAAATACTTGCGACTCCTCCTCTCCTTCCAGCCCAAGGTCTAGTCAAGAAAACACTTCATGAAAAACGCTTCAAGGGGCTAGAGCAATCATACAATGTCAAACTGTCAAGGCCTTTCACAATTCAGAGTAAAGATGTCCGAACATCTACAGTAGCCCAGCAATTGCATTGCTTCCCTGACGGGATAAGCAAACGCATTTTTACTTCACTATCACATTACAATTATTTGTACAAATAACTGACAATTGCATCTGCAAAATACACTTTGGTAACTCAGTACTTTACATCCAATTTTACCAGCTCTGTAGACAAAAGGAGTCAACTTGCATTCCTAAATGTACATGAATGCCTTCTCTGCTGTGTGAAAATTGCCTTTCATATTAAACCTTGATACTCTGGATGTCATTTCAAAATGTTGCACCATTTCTAAAATTTTATTTTTAATACACAAGGGCTGTCTGTGCCTCATAGATTGAGTTGTAGCTGAAAACTGTCCCTGGACAAGCCCAATCACCTGGTGAACAAACCAATGAAGGAATCAGCCAGTAAACATATTCATATACATCACAGTAACAAGTTTCTCACAGGCGACCTACCTATTACAACTCCATAGATAAAGCTCATTTCTGTATGCAGCAGACAATGAAATATGAAGTTAAGCAAACTGTTCCCTCTACAAGTATGGCTTTCTAAGCTAACTCATTCCAAAAGCAAGAATGCAAGTACAGTTGCTCAACAACTGTAGGAAAAAGTACAGTTTTGTACCTACCATAAATGTAGATGTTCGAGGATTCCATTGCTGCAGTCCTAACAATTGGGTATAGTCCGCATCCAGTCGGCCCGAATACCAGAGTATAAGGCTGACGTCGGTCATGGCGCATTAGACTGACGTCAGTACGTCAGGGTACTAATGCGCATGACCGGCGTCCTATCCTCAGTCTTTTCTTGCCCCAGATGTCAGAAGACCCTAAAAAGACAAGGCCCAAAAAACCTGCACCAAAACATGAACAATATATACAAAAATATAAGCAGGTAAACTCACCTACACTACCACCCCTAAACACAGAGGGGAAGGAGGGAGGGTAATTGGACTGCAGCAATGGAATCCTCGAACATCTACATTTATGGTAGGTACAAACTGTACTATGTTCTTCGCCTTCCATTGCTGCAGTCCCAACAATTGGGTAGAATCCCAAAGCAGAGGTAAGGGAGGCTGGCAAATCATAAAGAAGCAGGAGCTGACAACATGCCCTGCAAAACAGCTGTGGCAAAACCAGCCCTAGACTTAGAGTAGATAGGAAGGTGATAATGCTTAGAGAAAGTATGCACTGAACTCCAACTAGCTGCTTCCAAAATATCCTTAGTTGCCACCCCTGAGAAATGCTGTTGAAGTGGCAGTAGCCCTAGTGGAATGAGGCCTAATCCCAGCTGGAACCTCCTTGCCATGATGGGAATAACAAAATGCAATGCAAAAGCCAATCCACCTAGAAATAGTTTGTTTTGACACAGGCTTGCCCTGAACTCAAAGCAAAAGAAACAAACAACTGCTGAGACTGTCTAAAATCCTTAGTCCTGCTTAAGTAATAACGCAATTGCCTGTGTACATCTAAAGTATGCAAAATCTTTTCCCTTTATTTTGGGGGTCTGCATAAAAAGTAGGCAAATGAATAGTCTGGTTTAAAGCCACACTAGAAACCACCTTAGGCATAAAGGAAGGATTAGTACGTAATGATACCCTATCCTTATGGAAAATCAAAAGGGCTCGACTGCCATAAGGGCCTGCAACTCAGACACCCTTCTTGCAGAAGTAATAGCCAACAAAAAAGCAGTCTTCCATGACAAATATTTCAATTCAGCAGTAGCCGAGGCTCAAAAGGTTGTAGAGTAAGTTTTCCAACACAAAATTGAGATCCCAAGCAGGAGTAGGAGCTCATGGGGGTCTTATATTCTTTGCCCCTCTAAGAAACTGCTTGAACAAAGGATGTGAAAACAAAGGTGGGTCACAATCATAGTGAGCAGAAATTGCTGCAGCATGAATCTTAATAGAAGAGAAGGACAACCCTTTGTCCAATAACTCGGTAAGATATTGAAGAGCCACAGTCAAATTAGGCTCAGAAATCTCCAAATTCCTTGCTGCACTCCAAAATAAAAATCTCTTCCATTTTGCTGCGTACACTCTCCTTGTACTAGGTCGTCTAGCTTCCATAATCACATTTAAAACTTGTTGAGGAAGTTGAGACCTGCTGTGTTTCAACACAGAATATGCCAGGCTGTTAGATGAAGAGAGTGAAGCTTGACATTGAGCAGATGACCGTCCTCTTGAGATAACAGATGAGGAATCAGAGGTAAAGGCCATGGAGGCTTCTTTACCAGACTCCGTAGTAGTGGGTACCAGTGTTGCCGAGGCCAATCCGGAGCTATCAAAATCATCCTTGGCCTGTCTTGTCTGACCTTTAATAGCACCTTTGGAAGAAGAGGCAGAGGTGGAAAGGCATACACATGAAGAGTTTCCCAACTGAAAGACAGAGCATCCACTTTCCAAGCTGTGTGATGAAACCCCTTTGTGCAATACTTTGGCAGCTGGTGGTTTAGTGGAGAAGCGAACAGATCTATGTCTGGAGTTCCCCATGACACTGTCAATGTCTGAAATACATGAAGATCCAGTTTCCACTGTGGGGATCCATGATTTGTCTGCTTAACACATCTGCTAAGGAGTTCTGTGCTCCTGGCAGAAACCTTGCCTGAAGAGTTAGTTGCAAGCTTAGCGCAATCTCCCATAAAATCATTGCTTGCCTGCATAGAGGATAAGAATGTGTTCCCCTTGCTTGTTGATGTACCACATGACAGTTGTGTTGTCTGTTAGAATCAACACCTGTCCTGGAAGAAGTAACTCCTTGAAAGCCAGTAAAGCGAACTGGACTGCTAACATCTCCTTCATGTTGATATGTAGATGCTGTAGTCTGGCAGGCCACTTGTCTTGTATCCACTTTCCATTTAGATGAGCTCCCCAAGCAATGTCCGAGGCATCTGTCGTTAAAATCTGACTCGCCTCTGGCCGGGTCACAGAGAGTCCCTTGTTTAGGTGACATTCCTGAGCCCACCACAAAATTCCTTTGAAGGCAAGGTATTATGGGAATGACAGTGTCTAAATCCTGGCAGTGCTGTGTCCATACATTTTTGAGATACCATTGTAACTTCCTCATATGCAGTTTGGCATTGGGAAGCACCAGAATACAAGATGCCATGAACCCTAATGCTTGAAGGACTGTCCCTGCAGTCAGCACGGACTGATGAGATAGATGATGGAAGTAAAGTGATAGACTCATTTGTTTGTCCGGGGTTAAAAAGGCCATCTGGGCTGCTGTATTCAGTCTCACACCCAGAAAGCACATGTCTTGAGAGGGCACTAGACTGGACTTTATTTCGTTCACAGAATACCCTAGGCATCTTAGCACTGCTATAACATATTCCAGATGCTGTAGAAGGTCTTCCTTTTCTTGAGCCAGAATCAGGCAGTCGTCTAAGTAAGGATAGATTTGAATTCCTTGTAGCCTGAAGTAAGCTATCACTGGAGCCAGAACCTTGGTGAATACTCTGGGCGCAGTAGATAAGCCAAAGGGCAATGCAGAGAACTGATAATGAGAATCTCCAGCTCGAAACCGCAGATACTTGCTGGATAGGCACATGAAGGTAAGCTTCCTTGAGATCTAAAGTTACCATCCAGTGATCTTTGCCCAGCAGAGGCAAAAGCTGTTGTAACGTCAACATCTTGAACTTGGGAATGTCCAGATAAGTGTTGAGGAGAGATAAATCCAAAATTGGTCTCCACGTGTTCCCCTTCTTTGGTACTAGGAACATGCGGGAATAAAATCCTAGGCCCCTTACTGATACAGGGACTGGCTGAATGGCCCCCATTTTGAGTAACTGAGAAACTTGCTTGTGAGCCTCTTTTCTTTGTGGAGGAGGAACGTCTGGCATGCCTTTGAAAGGGGGCATTGTATGGAAATAAAACCTGTAACCGTGGTGAATAATGTCCAACACCCATCTGTCTTGAGTAATTAAATCCCAATTTTCTGTGAAAAGAGACAGTCGTCCTCCCAAAGGAGCTGCCAGACGAGAATCTACTGGCAGCTGAAAAGGCAGGTCATTGGGTCTGCTTACGAAAGGACTGACCCCTGCCCTCACCAGAAGTCTGAGCAGGTGAACTCCTGTTCTAGACCTAAAAGAACCTTGAGCCCTGCCCTACCACGCCTAGACCTACCCCTAGACTGGGAGTCATAAGCAGGATAAGTCCACCCCTTAGCAGGCCAATTTCTACTAAACTTGTGGCTGTACCTGCAAAAATCCTTAACCGTTTGCATAGATTTAGCTTTGTCCTCCATTTTCTTTAAAACTGCTTCCACAGGCGAACCAAACAACACATCAGACTGTAAAGGTGCATCCAAAATCCTTGTCTTAACATGCTCAGCCAAATTCTGATCCCTTAACCAGGCATGCCTGCGAAGAACCGAACTAGTGGCAGCCACCTCGAGGAGGCCTGCACAGCATCAAAGCCACATTGCAAAGAATGCTTGCCCACTTGTTCAGACACATAAACCAAATCCAGCAACTCTTTACACTCAATACCTTCCGCCAAAGCATCCACCTTAGACTTCAATTGAGAAAGGAGATAATTTTGATATTTCAGCATGTGGAACTGACAATTCAATGCTCTCATGGCTAGAGTGGAAGAAGTATACAGTTTCTTACCCCACCTATCCAAAGCCCTAGCCTCCTTGTCAGTGGGAACAGGATTTCTAACCACAGAGGCTTTAACACCTTTAGGCCCCTGAGAAACAGTTTCTGGGTCCGCCCTAGGACTCTTAAACAAATACTTATGAGCTTCGGGCACCCTATAGTACCTATCAGGTTTAACAGGAGCAGGAGGCAAAGAATCAGGGTTCAGGGAAGCCTCTGCAAAAACATCTTCCACCACAGTCAACACAGGAGGTATAGCTAAGGGCCTATGCTGGGGTAAAACAAGAATTCCCTAAGCCTCTTCCTGGAATCAGAGTAATCCTGGCCTTCCCATTTAAAGTGCTCCCTCATGGAATGCAGAGTCTCTGAAAATGAAAAATCCTCAGGAGGAGAAGCCAAGGAGGGGCACCATCCACAGCAGAATCAGAATAAGGAGGATACTCCTGTAAATCATCCGCAGAGGACTCAGAAGCCTCTGAACCTTGTTCAAAACTGGCAAACTCGGCTCCACCCTAGGCCTCTTAGCAGGAGGGCCCATAGAACCTCTAATCATAGTAATCAAATCTTCTGCCATTTTAAGCATATGTTTCTTAGGTACAGAACCGAAAAGCTAGGAGAAGCCCCACTGAAGCTGAAATTGGCCTACCTCTAAAAGAAGCTTTAGCAACAGAAGGAGAGGCTCTAACTACTGTGGGAAAAGAGGGAAGAATAGGCACCTGAGAAGCCCCTCAGCCTGGCCTGCCTCCTGAGATGGGACATCCTGTAACAGTAAAGTTTCTGCCGGAGACTCCATAGAAACTCCTGGCAAAACCTCTGGCTCCACTGAGCCTCCTAAAGAACCGACGTCCGGGACTGCCGGTTCTTCAACCCTAGGCTTCGCTGTTTTGTCCTTGCGCTTCTTGGGAAGCGGGCCGGAGCATCCGACGGCATTTTATAATTGCAACGTTTCCCAAACACTAACCTGGCACAGTCTAACCTCCTCTTAATAGTGCGTTTGTTAAACCTAGCACAAGAGCGGCAACTAACAACGTCGTGCTCAGGCCCTAAACAAGGTATACACAAAGTATGGAAATCCTTATGCGGTATCTGTTTCCCACAAGAAATACAGTTATTCACTTTTTCTGACATCCGGTTAAATACTGAGGCAAGAAAAAACCAAAAATGTTCCCCAACGGGGTACTTAGCCAACTCTGATTCGGTCTGAAACTCCTGGAAATATCTCAGAACGCCAACCTGCACTTGCAAAACTGCTTCTGCATCGGACCACGCGGCAAAAAAGACTGAGGATAGGACGCCGGTCATGCGCATTAGTACCCTGACGTACTGACGTCAGTCTAATGCGCCATGACCGACGTCAGCCTTATACTCTGGTATTCGGGCCGACTGGATGCGGACTATACCCAATTGTTAGGACTGCAGCAATGGAAGACGAAGAACATCTAAAGTTATACAACTAACATAACAGATCTTTTCATCCTAGTCCATCCATTATGGCATATGGGTCCTCAAGACTCCAATTTGGCAGAGTCAGAATTCCAGCCTGGAGCCCTTGAAAATCTTTCCCTCTCACAACACCCTGTTCCCCCCTGACTAGTTCATACAGAGTGGTGCCTGAAACAAAAGCACACTTCCACTGCCTTTGATCCAGGAAGGAAAACCCTTCCTGTATGTAAGCTTCTGAGCCCCCCCAAAAAAAATTTCTGTGTTGGAGGGAATCCTTCTAGCTTATCAGTGGGAGTGGTAAGCACTAGGTAACCCTGTTTACCATATAAGGAGTGGTTCTGGCCCAGAAATTGTAGTTATTGGCCGTTTGGGCAGTTTTTCCATCTCTCTCAACCTTCTGATTTAAAAGCCCGCATTTGCACTTTTCCCCCCTTTCCTGCAACTAGCTTAGTCCAGATACAGATTCTCAGTTTTAGCACTTGAATTTGCTTATTCGTGATCAGCACTTGTTCAGAACTTGTAAGCACTAAATAACCTCCTAATTACTACAGCACTCAACCTTCCTCATTACCTACAGGAAATCATTTTGGTACTTACTTTCCTCACTTGCTTAGAGAAAAACAGCTGTTGTACTCACTTTCGTCACTTATCTAGAGGAAAATATTTTTTTTATTCAGGCATGTCCAAGGGTCAGCTCCCAGTGTTCTGTCTTGTCTATCTGATGAATCTGGGCATCTTGGGGCAATGTAGAAATTGCCTCATGTACACGGACAATCCTCTCCTCCTACCACCAAACACTACAACCTGTGAGAGATGCACTTATCTAGCCAAACTGGAGGTAAAGCTCTCTCCAATCAAGACTGAACTTGACAGTCAATCAAGACTGAACTTGACAGTCAAGAAGAGAAGGTAAACGCTTGCACCACACCACACTCATCATATAGTCTCACTAAATCTACACCACCAAAATCCACATATAGTAACACAAAAACATTCACGGAGGCTCTCAATAATAATCTAAGCAACAGAGACCTCCAAAGCAGAAACGCAAGCAACCTCCATCCCCCAACACAACCCAAATGACACATAGCCCGCAGACTTAGTGTGCCACTTAACCACAGCCAATAAGGCAAAACAACGTACCCAACACACTAGTCATAGGTGACTCTATAGTTAGGCACACTGATGTCCCACTCACCTGGGTGAACAAGAAGGTTACTGCCAGCTGCCTGTCGGGTGCCAGGATCCACCACATAACCCACGCACTCAGGTCACTCCACAAGTACAAATATGACTGTCATTGTCCACGTTGGTGTGAACGACCTGAGACGTACCTCCCTGGACTACATGAAAAGAGACATGGAAGAGCTCTCCAATCTTGTAGCCGAGGCAGGTATGACCCTAGCCCCGAGTAGCATTCTGCCATCACCCAGAATGATGCCGCAGTACAAGGACAAAATGATTGATTTCAACAATTGGCTAAGCTTCTGGTGCCATTCTAAAGGGATCCAGTATCTGTCTGCCTGGGATGACATGGTCAACAGACCATGATGCTTTGCCAGAGATGGCCTGCACCTGTCAACCCTGGGATTCTGGATACTGGCTAAGGATCTTGCCGCCCCTATAGTGCCTTTTTTAGGTAAGGTTCAAATGACAAATTCACCACTGTAACAGGAACAGGCAAGCAAAAACTGAGGGTGATGCTACTCAATGCTAGAAGTCTAAATCTCAAAATGCACTCACTCAAGGCACTCATTAAAATGGAGAACATCGACATTTGTGCAGTGACTGAGACCTGGTTCAAGGCTCCAGAGAGCACCCCTGCACTACCAGGCTATAACGCATACCACACTTTTCGGCCATGTAACCTGGACCGGAACACCAAAGGCAGAGGTGTGTCCTTATTCATTAAGGATATCCACATCTCTAGGCTAGTTGCTCAGCAAAATTCAGCCAAGGTTATCCAAGTGCAACTAACTCTGGGCAAAAAGTACAGTTTTGTACCTACCATAAATGTAGATGTCCGAGAGGTATGCATCTGCAGTCCTAACATATGGGTTGTCCTGCCTCAGGCAGCCCTTCGGTCGGCCGGATTCCAAAGTCTGGGTCTGGCCTCGGCTGATGTCGCACTTCACCCGACGTCATAGCTGCTGTCAATTGGGTATAAAGGCATCAGCCGACGCCATTTACCTCAGTGTTTCTTGCCCCAGATGCCAGGTGCCCTCTAGGAAGGCTAAATTTGGATAAATGCAAATGTTTCCAAACAGTAGAGAGCAAATAGAAATAAACATGTATATACATATATACAAACAAATACACCATAACAGATTCCCCCAGCTAGCTACAAGATGGGCAAATACCCTAGGAGTACCACAGAGGGGAAGGAGGGTGGGTAATCCTGACTGCAGATGCATACCTCTCGGACATCTACATTTATGGTAGGTACAAAACTGTACTATGTCCTTCAAGGATGCATCTGCAGTCCTAACAAATGGGTAGAATACCATAGCCAAACTGGGGGAGGAGGTACTAATAAGATTATGGTGTAGTTAAGATCCCTTGCAAAACAGCAGTGGCAAAACCTGCTCGGGATCTGGAGTATAAGGGTAGATTATAATGCTTGGCAAATGTATGCACGGAGCTCCAAGTAGCAGCCTCTAAAATGTCTTTGGTAGCCACTCGTAAAAAAGCTGTAGTAGTGGCTGTAGCCCTTGTGGAGTGAGGTCTGATGTTTTCTGGAGTTGTCTTTCCATGATAGGAGTAACAAAATCTAATGCAATTTCCTATCCATTTTGAGATTGTCTGTTTTGAAATTGCTTTTCCTTCCATTCCTGTTGCATATGCTACCAGAAGCTGGTCAGTTTTTCTATTGTTCTTGGTTCTGTCCAGGTAGTAGTGCAATTGCCTATGCACATCCAAGGTATGTAGTAGTCTTTCTCCCCTGTTCTGTGTGTTGGGGAAGAATGTAGGTAGATGGATTGCTTGGTTCAATGATACCCTGGAGACCACCTTTGGCATAAAAGTAGGATTAGTTCTCATGGACACTCTATCCTGATGGAAGAGAAGGAAGGGCTGTACTGCCATTAATGCCTGTAATTCAGAAACCCTTCTTGCTGAAGTGATTGCAAGCAGGAAAGCAGTTTTCCATGATAAGTACTGTAATTCTGCTGTTGCTGCTGGTTCAAAAGGGGGGAGTGTCAACTTTTCTAGCACAAAGTTCAAGTCCCATGTAGGCAATGGTGGCTTCCTTGGTGGCTTTACATTTTTAATTCCTCTCAGAAACTGCCTGAGTAGAGGATGAGAGAAGACTGGAGGATCCATGTTGTATTCTGCTGAAATAGCTGACGCATGAATCTTAATGGAAGAGTAGGACAGGCCATTGTGGAAAAGCTCTGCTAAGTATTCCAGGATGTTAGCTATGTTTACCAGTGATACATTTTCTCCTTTTGCTGTACTCCAAAATGAGATATCTTTTCCATTTTGCCGAATAAGTTTTCCTTGTTGAGGGTCTGCGAGCCTCCAAGATAATGTCTTTAACCCTTTGAGATAAATCTGGGTTATTTTGTCTTATGCAATGTTCCAAGCAGCTAGCTGCAGTGTTTTCAAGTTTGGATGCAGGGTTTTGAAGTTGTTCTGTGTTAGCAGTAAAGGAACTAGGGGCAGAGGCCATGCGGGTTCCCGAGACATACTCCTCAGTAATGGGTACCAATGCTGCCTCGGCCAGTCTGGAGCTATCAGGATGATCCTTGGGTGATCTTTGATCTTCAATAGCACCTTGTGCATCAAAGGGAGAGGTGGGAATGCATAAGCTGTCAGGTTTTCCCAACTGAAAGATAGGGAGTCCACCTTCCATGCAAGTGGGTAGTATGTCCTTGTGCAGAATTTTTTCAATTGGTGGTTGTGAGGGGATGCGAATAAGTCTATTTCTGGTAGTCCCCATTTCCTTGTAATGGATTTGAAGATGTCTGGATGCAGCATTCATTCGTGGGCATCCGTGGTAGTTCTGCTTAAGATGTCTGCTAGTATATTTTCTTTTCCTGGCACAAATATTGCCTGGAGCTGAATGTTGAGGCTCAGGGCCACATTCCAGAGGTCCACTGCCATCCGGCATAGAGGATATGAATGTGTGCCTCCCTGTTTGTTGATATACCACATAACTGTGGTGTTGTCCGTCCTTATCAGCAATTGACCCTGTTGAAGAAATGGTCTGAATGCCTGAATTGCCAGTTTTACTGCCAGCATCTCTTTTTGATTTATGTGTAGGTTCAGCTGGTCTTGCGTCCATAAGCCTTGTATGCACTTGTAGAGCATGTGTGCCCCCCAACCGAGGTCTGAGGCGAGGTGTCCGTGGTGATAGTCTGGCTTGGTTGAGGGCTGTGGAAGGGCAGTCCTTTGTTCAATTGACAGGCCTGAGCCCACCATCGGAATTCTTGCTTCAGGCATGGAATTATTGGAATTTGGGTTTCTAGGCTGTGCTTGTGCTGAGACCATAAATTCCTTAGGTACCATTGCAGCTTCCTCATATGTAGTCTGGCATGTGTAATCAATATTATGCAAGATGCCATGTAACCCAGGGCTTGCAGGACTTTCCTTGCTGTAAGCTGGTTCTGCGTTGTTAATGCCATGAAATAGTGGAAGGTGCTTCTGCTTTTCTGCTGTGAGGGATGCCATTTGATTTGATGTGTCCAGTTCTGCACCCAAGAAAGTTATCCTTTGGGATGGTATCAGTCTTGACTTTTTTATATTGACTGTGTATCCCAGGGCTTGCAGTAGATGAATGACCTTTTTCAAATCTTTTGTTAATTTGTTTTTGTTGTCCGCTTGTAACAGGCAGTCGTCCAGGTAAGGGTAAATTTGAATTCCCTGAAGCCTGCAATGAGCAATTACTGATGCCAGGCATTTCGTGAATACT
Organism: Protopterus annectens; assembly: GCF_019279795.1. Lineage (NCBI taxonomy): Eukaryota > Metazoa > Chordata > Ceratodontiformes > Protopteridae > Protopterus > Protopterus annectens. The sequence goes on from NC_056749.1 coordinate 235,649,610, forward strand.
CTGGGCGCAGTAGATAAGCCAAAAGGCAATGCTGAGAATTGATAATGCTCTGATCCTGCAAGAAATCTGAGGTATCTTCTGCAATTTGGTCGTATGGGGACGTGCAGGTATGCCTCCTTGAGATCTAGAGTTACCAGCCAAGACTCCTTGCCCAGCATGGGAAGAAGCTGCTGTAGGGTCAGCATCTTGAATTTTGGAACAATGAGATATGTGTTCAGAGCGGACAGGTCGAGAATAGGTCTCCATTGGATTTCCTTTCTTGGCACCAGGAAAAGTCTGGAGTAAAATCCTTGCCCTTGTTCCATAGACGGTACCTTTTCTATAGCTCTCATCCTTATTAAGTGTTCTACTTGTTCTAGAGCGTTTGTCTTTTGATTTGGAGGTAGGTTTGGCATTCCTCTCTTCCTTGGTAGAGTATGGAAGTGAAACCTGTAACCTTTGTCTATTGTCTGTAAAATCCATTTGTCTCCTGTAATGTAATGCCAGTTTACTGAAAATAAGGTTAGCTTTCCGCCTAAGGGTGCTTCCAGTTGTTCCCTGGTAGGCGGTCTCAGAGCCAAGTCACTGTGATTGTCCTGTGGAAGTGGTAGTGGCTGGATCTGTGGCAGTACTTCGCTGGTTGTTAGGCTGCCACTGACGTCCCCTGTAGGCACCTCTGGATTGACCCCTGCCTCTTGGGCGCCTAATTCCTGCCTCTCTGTGCTCTGGTGGTGTCTGGAAAGGACCAATTCTTGGAAGGCCAGTTCCTACTAAACCTTGGAGGCTGGACCTGTAAGAAATCCTTGACTGTCTGGACAGATTTTGCTTTCTCTTCCACCTTCTTCAGCACTTGCTGTGCAGGGCAGCCAAACAAATTGTGTTTATCCATGGGAGCGTCTAGGAGCTTCGATTTTACATGGTCTGGTAAGGACTGCTCTTTTAACCATGCATGCCTTCTGATCACTGTACCAGTCATAGCTGATCTAAAGGAAACCTCCAGTGCATCATAGCCGCATTTTAAGGAATGATTACTGACCTGCTGAATGTTATGTACCATTTCCTGAAGAGACTTTCGGTCTAAAGGTTCAGGCGAGGACAGTTTTTTAGTTAACTGATCTAACATAAATTCCTGATACTGAATCATGTGGAATTGACAGTTTAAGGCCCTAGCCGAAAGAGTAACAGAAGTATAAACCTTTTTACCCCATCTCTCTAAGGCCCTAGATTCCCTTTCAGAGGGGAGGGGGTTTTTGGCAGAGGTAGCTGCTACAGCCTTGGGTCCCTGTGAAATAGTTTCAGGATCTGCAAAGGGAGCCTTATACAAGTGGTAATGTGTGTCCGGAACCCTGTAGTATCTGTCGGGCTTAGCAGGGGCCGGAGGAAGTGAATCTGGAGCAGTACAAGCATCATTAAATGCATCATCCACAACTGTAAGTACTGGAGGAATGGCTAAAGGCCTATGCTGTGGCAAATGCAAAAAGGTCCTAAGCCTTTTCCTAGAGTCTGAAAAATCCTGGCCCTGCCATTGAAATTGTTCCCTCATAGCATGCAAGATTTCCCCAAAAGAAAATTCCTCAGGAGGAGAGGCAGAAGGAATGGAGTCTTCTGCATCAGAGTCCTCATATGGAGAATAAGGGCCTTCTGGAGGGTTTGTATTTTCTGAATCATCAGAGGAGTAATCTGTAGAGACAGGCTCAGGGGGCTCTGCTCTAGGCCTCTTCTCTGGGGGGGGGGGGGTGAGAGGCCCTGTCAGGGTGAGGCTGGGATCCCCTGATCAAAGAAATGAGATCCTCTGCTAGACTAAGCATTTGAGTACTAGAACTAGGCCTGTGAGAGGGGGTTTTTGCAGGCACTGTCTTGGTAGATTTTGCTGCTTTAGCCCTGGCAAAAGCCTTAATTGACATGGATGTAGGGGGCCTAGCAGCTCCACGTGCAGGAGTAGATATATCTAAAGGGATAGTATCTGATAAATCCTGTGAACCTGAAAGAGCAGGTGGAATTTCAGTAGCAGATTCAGCCATGCTGGATGAGGCCTCAGTAGGAGGCAAGCTTTCGGCACGAAGGAAGAACCGAGGGCTCGGTTTCAGCCGAAACAGAGACACTCACGGTTGACTTAACCGCAGTTTCGGCCGAAACCACGGACCGCGAGTGTCGGTCCTTTTCCTTGTGCTTTTTAGCTAATTGTGAAGGAGTCTCCGACGGCATGTTGTAAGCAAAAGCAGAGCCGAAAAACTCCTCTGCAAACTCCGACCGACGTCTAAGCGTCCGTCGGTTGAAAGAAGCACAGGCTAGACAAGCTGCTACGTCGTGGTCTGGGCCTAAACAAGGTAGGCAGTAAGAGTGGAAATCTTTATGAGGTATTTGTTTCCCACAAGTTAAACAGTTATTCACTTTTTCTGACATCGGCTGAGGCAAGAAAGAGTCCCCAACGGGGTACTTAGCTTTTTAGAAGTCTTCGGTAGTAGCAATCTCTGGTTCTGACCGACCGGCACTTGCGAACAGCTTCTGCTTCGGGCGCCATGCGGCAAGAAAGACGGAGGAAAATGGCGTCGGCTGATGCCTTTATACCTGCTGAACTGCAGCTATGACGTCGGGTGAAGTGCGACATCAGCAGAGGCCAGACCCAGACTTTGGAATCCGGCCGACCGAAGGGCTGCCTGAGGCAGGACAACCCATTTGTTAGGACTGCAGATGCATCCTTGAAGGACATCTGTACTATGTCCTTCAAGAATGCAACTGCAGTCCTTACATATGGGTTGAATACCATAGCCAAGCTGGGGGTGGTAGGTTCTAAGATAAGGATGGTGTAGCTAAAATGCCCTGCAGGACTGCCGAAGCAAAGCCTGCTCGGGATCTGGAATATAAAGGCAGGTGGTAGTGCTTGGAAAATGTATGCACGGAGCTCCATGTAGCAGCTTCTAGACTGTCCTTTGTAGCCACCCCTCTTAGGAAGGCTGTGGAGGTGGCTGTAGCTCTGGTGGAGTGTGGCCTGATATTGGCTGGCACACCATTTCCATGGAAAGAATAACAGAATCTGATGCAATGTCCAATCCATTTTGAAATTGTTTGTTTGGAAATTGCCTTTCCTTGCACTCCAGGAGCGTATGCTACAAATAGTTAGTCAGACTTTCTGTTGGCCTTTGTTCTGTCCAAGTAGTAGCGTAGTTGTCTGTGCATGTCCAAAGTGTGCAGCAGCTTTTCCCCTTTATTTTGAGGATTGGGAAGAAGGTGGGCAGGTGAATTGCTTGATTTAGAGACACCCTGGATATCACTTTTGGCATAAAAGAAGGATTGGTTCTTAAAGAAACCCTGTCCTGATGAAAAATGAGAAATGGAGGTACTGCCATGAGGGCCTGTATCTCCGAAACTCTTCTTGCTGAGGTAATTGCCAACAGGAAAACTGTTTTCCAGGAAAGAAATTGCAATTCTGAAGATGCTGCTGGTTCAAAAGGAGGAAGAGTTAATTTTTCCAACACGAAGTTGAGGTCCCATGCCGGCACTGGTGGTTTTCTGGGAGGCTTGATATTCTTTATCCCTCTTAGAAATTGTCTTAGTAAAGGATGTGAAAACACAAGAGGATCAGTGTTGTATGATGCTGAAATTGCTGAAGCGTGTATTTTTATGGAAGAATAGGAAAGTCCATTATGCAGCATTTCTACTAAGTATTCCAGTATCTGTGGGATGCTCATTACTGATGCATCCTGTCCCTTGTTGGTATTCCAGATGTTGAATCTCTTCCATTTGGCTGAATAAGTCTTTCTGGTGGAAGGTTTGCGTGCTTCCAATAATATTTGTTGAACTTCCTTGGAAAGAGAGATATGGGTAGAAATCATGGAACACTCCAGGCTATCAGCTGCAGAGTTTGCAGGTTGGGATGAACAGTCCTGTAATTGTGCTGAGTCAAGAGTAGAGGCCATTGAGGCAGGGGCCACGGGTTGGTGCAAGTTATGCTCCTTAGTAATGGATACCAGTGCTATCTTGGCCAATCTGGAGCTATTAAGATGCCTTTCGGTTGCTCTGCTTTGATCTTCAGCAACACCTTGGTCATTAATGGTAGAGGTGGGAATGCATAGATTGTTAGAAAGTTCCAGCTGAATGAGAGAGCATCTATTCTCCAGGCTTGTGGATGGTGTGTCCTCGAGCAGAACTTTTTCAGATGATGATTGAGGTGGGAGGCAAAGAGATCTATGTCCGGCCTCCCCCATGCATGAGTTATTTGAGCAAAAATGTCTGGATGCAACATCCATTCGTGTGGGTCCAGGATGTTTCTGCTTAGACTGTCCGCCAGAACATTGTCCCTGCCCGGAACAAACTGGGATTGCAGCTGTAAGTTCAGTTTCAGGGACTTTTCCCAAAGAGTCATTGTTAGTCTGCAAAGGGGGTAAGAATGAGTACCTCCCTGCTTGTTTATGTACCACATAACAGTGGTGTTGTCTGTCTTTATTAGCAGATGGCCTTGTTGAAGATATTTTCCGAAGGCCTCGATTGCATGAATTACTGCTAACATCTCTTTTTGATTGATGTGTAGATGCACTTCCTGGGGGGGTCCATTGCCCTTGAATGCATCTGCCCTCCATGTGCGCCCCCCATCCATGGTCTGAGGCGTCCGTTGTAATGGTTTGGCTTGTTTGAGGTTTGTTGAAAGGCATACCTTTGTTTGACTGGCTTGCTTGGGCCCACCACAAAAATTCCCTTTTTAGACATGGGATGAGTGGGATAATTGCTTCTAAGTTGTGGCTGTGCTGAGACCATAAACATTTTAGGTACCATTGCAATTTTCTCATGTGTAGTCTTGCCAGTGGGATCAGTAGAATGCAAGATGCCATGAAACCCAGGGCCTGCAGGATTTTATTGCAGTCATCTGGGTGAGCTTTGCTAGGCTTTTGAAGTAATGTGGTAATTGCTCTTGCTTCTCTTCTGTGAGGTAAGCCATTTGTGATTCTGTGTCTAGTTTGGCTCCTAGAAAAATTATTTGTTGGGATGGCAGTAGTCTTGATTTTTGTAAGTTGACTGTGTATCCCAAAGCCTGTAGTAAGTAAATGACATAATTCAAGTTTTTTGTCAAGGCTTGCTTGCTGTCCGCTTGTATAAGGCAGTCGTCCAGGTAAGGGTATATTTGTATCCCCTGGAGTCTGCAGTGTGCAATTACTGATGCCAGGCATTTCGTGAATACTCTGGGTGCAGTAGATAAGCCAAAACGCAATGCTGAGAATTGATAATGCTCTGACCCTGTAAGAAATCTGAGGTATCTTCTGCAACTGTGTCTGATTGGGACATGCAGGTATGCCTCTGAGGTCCAGCGTAACCAGCCAGGACCCCTTGCCCAGCATGGGAAGGAGTTGCTGTAGCGTCAGCATTTTGAATTTTGGTACAATGAGAAAAGTGCTTAGAGCGGACAAGTCCAGTATAGGTCTCCATTGCTTTTCTTTTCTTGGAACAAGGAACAGTCTTGAGTAAAATCCCTGGCCTTGTTCCTGAGGAGGAACCTTTTCTATTGCTTTGATTTTTATCAGCTTTGAAACTTGTTTGAATGCCTCTGCCCTTTGATTTTGTGGCAGGTTTGGCATGCCTTGTCTTGTTGGTAAAGTATGGAAGTGGAACCTGTAGCCTTGGTCTATTATGTCCAGAATCCATTTGTCCTTTGTTAAAATGTGCCAATTTTTTGAAAATAAGGATAATTTTCCGCCTAAAGGTGCTTCTCTTTGAGCCTTGGTCGGTGGTGTCAAAGTCAAGTCATTGTGATTGTCCCTGTGGAGCAGGGGATGTCCCTGCGCCACCTCTCTGATTAGTCGGTTGCCATTGACGTCCTCTGTAGGAGCCTCTGTATTGCCCTCTTCCTCGGGTACACCTGTTTTTTCCCCTTTGAAACTTGTCAGTGTCTGGAAAGGACCAATTCTTAGAAGGCCAGTTCCAGCTGAACCTTGGTGGCTGAACCTGGAGGAAATCCTTGACCGTTTGCACTGATTTAGCCTTTTCCTCAATTGATTTCAACACATCCTGAGCATTAGCACCAAATAGCTTGTGTTTTTCCAGAGGTGCATCTAGAAGCTTTACTTTAACATGATCTGGCAATGCCTGTTCTTTCAACCATGCATGTCTACGAATGACTGGCCCTGTCATAGCTGCCCTACATGAAGCTTCCAATGCATCATAACCACACTGAAGGAAATGATTGCTAACCTGCTGAGTGTTATGGACCAAATCCTGCAAGGCCTTTCTATCTAAAGGCTCAGGAGAGGTTAACTTTTTCTGCAAATCATCCATCAAGAAATCCTGATACTGAAACATATGAAAAAGGCAATTAAGGGCTCTCATGGCAAGTGTGGTTGAGGTATGAACTTTTTTGCCCCACCTCTCCAGGGACCTAGCTTCCCTGTCTGAGGGCAAAGGATTTTTGGCCGTGGATGTGGCCAACCCTTTGGGCCCCTGGGAAATTGTTTCTAGATCAACAGAATGGGCCTTAAATAAATGTTTGTGAGTCTCAGGAACCCTGTATTATCTGTCCGGCTTGACAGGAGCAGGGGGGAGAGAATCAGGAGAAGCACTGGAATCTGAGTACACATCATCCAGTACATCTAACACTGGAGGGATAGCTAAAGGCCTGTGTTGGGGAAGCTTAAGGAAGGTACGAAGCCGCTTCCTGGAGTCTGAGAATTCCTGACCTTGCCACTGAAAATGCTCTCTCATGGAGTGGAGAATTTCCCCAAAAGAAATATCCTCAGGAGGAGAAGCAGAAGGAATAGATTCCTCCGCATCAGAATCCTTGTAGACCTGGAAGGACTCTTCCTGGGTATCTGAGTGATCAGAGTCACCAGAGGCTTCATCTGAAGAAAGGGTGTCTATAAGCTCAACCCTGGGCCTTTGTCAGAAGGTGGCTGAGAACCTCTGTCAGGATGGGCCTGGGAGCCTCTGATTAAGGAAATTAAATCTGCAGCTAAAGTCATAATTTGTTTATCAGTAGTGGGCTGAGGCAAAGCTTTAGGAGGGTGAGACTTAGCCTGGCTGGCAGCCTTAGCACGTGTGTAGGCCTTGATAGACATAGACATAGGAGACCTAGCTGCCCCACGTGCTGGAGTCACCTTGTCCATGGGTATGGTCTCAGGCAAATCCTGGGCTTCAGTTTCTGGAGGAAAATCAACAACCGGCACCGGCGCAGGCTCCGGGGCCGGAGTGATCGGTAAAGTGGTGTCGTCGGTCGGGAGCGGCGGAACAATCGCCTCAGAAGAGACCGATGCACTCGCGGTAGTTTTTGGCGTGGTGTCGGTGGAAGTCGCGGGCCGAGAATGTTGGTCCCGGTCTTTCCGTTTTTTGGAAATATGTGGTGTCGGTTGTTCCGACGGCATGTTATAAGAATATTTATCGCCAAAAAAGTCTTCAGCAAACTCTGCCCAGCGCCTGAGTGTGCGCTTATTGAAGCAAGCACAGGCGGCACAGGTCGAGACGTCGTGGTCTTGGCCAAGGCAGGGGAGGCAGTAAGAATGGAAGTCCTTATGAGGTATTTGTTTACCACAAGACAATCAGTTAACTTTTTCAGTTTTTTCTGACATCGGCTGAGGCAAGAAAAGGTTCCCCAACGGGGTACTTAGCTTTTTGATGACTTCGGATACGTAAAACACAGGAGCTGACCGACCGGCACTTGCGAACTGCTTCTGCTTCGGGCACCTCGCGGCAAGAAAGACTGAGGAAGATGGCGTCGGCTGATGCTTTTATACCCCAGCCGCTCTGACGTCGGGGAGGAGGTGACATCAGCCAACGCCGGACCCAGACTTTGGAATCCGTCCGACCGAGGGCTGCCTGAGGCAGGACAACCCATATGTAAGGACTGCAGTTGCATTCTTGAAGGACATCACTTGTTCTAGAACCAAAAACCTGAGTTCATAATTTGGGCATATGAGAGAGTGCTTGAAAAAGCATTAGAATCTTTGTTTAGAGATGTCATAAAAGTGTTCATAAATTCTTTTTCTGAGGCTCCTTTCAGTTTTGCCTATATAAAAACTAGTGCAAGTGGTGCAAAACCCCAAATAAACCACCCCCTTACTCGCACAGTTGGAATTAAAAAGAAAATTCCTAGAAGGGATGTGTAAACTTGAAATGTTGAATATAGCAAAACATTGTTTACAAGCTCCGCATTTAAACGTACCTGTTCGGGAAACCTGCGTGTTCATTGAAGAATTTCCCTTCAAATAGTTCTTTAAGATTTGTGTCTCTCTTTCTAGTGAACTTAGGATGTGTTGGTATTATGGTTTTTAAATCATCATGGAGTGTAAGAACTGGCCAATGTCTCTGTACTACTTTTTCAATTTCCACAGAGTTAAGGCAATAAGTGTAGATGAAACTACCATGAGTTACCTCCTGTGTTTTACTACTTGTAATAGGATTGAAAAGAATGCCTTTACCCAAAAGTGGGGGGTAATTTGTTTCTGTTGTCAATAACCTCCTGTGCTAGAGTACTAACGAGTGACAGAGGGTACCCTCTTTCTGTAAACAAGGACTTTAAAAAATTAATCTCCTCTAAAAAATCACCACAGGTACTGGACATTCTGCAGGCTCTGATAAATTGTCCTTTAATGCCCTTTTTGTGGTAAAAAGGATGCCCACTTTTGAAATGCAGGTAAGAGTTAGAGAATGTAGGTTTCCTGTACAATTTAGACTGTAGTGAATGATTATGTGGATCTTTACATAACGTGACGTCAAGATAATGAAGTTCAAAATCACTAATAGTATAAGTGAAAGTCAAAAAATGGGTAGTGGAATTGAGATACTCAAAAAAATCCAGAAATTGCTCATGGGTGCCCCCCCATAAAATGCAAATATCATCCAAAAATCTTTTGTAGTATATTAGATGTTGAGCCCAAGTAGTGGAGAAAATGAATCTTTGCTCCCATCTATGTAGTACTACATTGGCATATAAGGATGCGCAGGGGGCACCCATAGCTACACCTTTTTTTCTGTTTGTATAATTCACCATTAAAAAATATAAAATTGTTCTCTAGCACTATTTCCATAAGTTCAACCAACAGGTTGGTTGCACTGTTACTCAAACCAGTTTCAGTAGTTAGTACTTCGTTAAACCATGCCAAGCCAACCGAATGTGGGATACTTGGAAAATGTTCAACTATGTCAACGGTGATCAAAAGGAGTTCGGGTTGGTAAAACAAAGGGTCTATTCCCTTGAGAAAGTCCCAGGAGTCTTTACACACATGTTGTAAGGAACCACCAAGTTCTTTAGTTGCATAATCAATAAATTTGCCAAGGGGTTCCGTAATACCACCTGCTCCAGATACAATAGGACGAAACTTTAATGGTTCTAACCCCTTATGAATTTTAGGAATTCCGAACATAATCGGAATTTTGGGTTTTTTAACATACAAATAGCTGAAAAGTTTCTCATTAATAGCTCCTTGGAGTAGGTGGTCAGTGAGTGTGAAATTTACTTTAGCATAAGCAAGGTTGACTTCATTATTTTGACACTATCTCGTACTGATTAGTATCTTGTAACATATCATAAATATAACTGTCATAGTCAGAGTTGTACATAAGGAACATCCCTCCCCCCTTATCAGGTTTCATTACTCTAATGTTCTCTCTTTTCAGGTAATTAATAAGCCTGAGATCTCGTTGGTCTAGATTAATAGAGCGTGTATTAACTTTCTGAGACTGTGTAGATCCAAGATCATGTTCTACAAGCTCTTCGAAAACCTTAATAGAAGGATGCATGGGGGGGTTGAAAGTACTAGTTCTGGAGAGCCCTTTGTTGACGTGAGGTTGTCCTTTGAAATGGAGTGTAAGACTGAGACTTCTTACAAAAAGTTTTAAATCAATCAGGGCTTTAACAAAGTTAAAGGGGCGCAAGGGTACAAACTGTAAACCCCGTGTGAATAAATTAAAAGCATCCTGGTGGACCTCCATTTCCGTGTAGTTATAAACAGTAAAGTTGTCGTTCTTTATAATATTACAAGTATTGCCTCGTTGGATGTGCATGTTATGTTAAGCTTCAATTGCAACCCTTACAGCAGTTCCATCTACCTGTGTCTGTTGCCCCAACCTTGTAGTGTCTGCCTCTGCCCCTTCACCCCGGTCTTGCCGGGGGGTTGTTGAAAATCCTGGAAGGAATTCTTCCTTCCTTTTTCAGCTAATCTTTCACTCCTGCGAAGTGGTTCAGTGTAGGTCGTGGTATGGTTGTTAAATGTGTTACCTTGATTACTCGTGTTTCTATTGGTATTAGCTTCCTGCTTGTTGTCCCACCTAGCCTTACCAGGGAGGGATAAGCCACTCCATCTCTATATTCAATTAAATCTCGTTCTAATTTACGAATTTTACAGTTCAAAATCTTAACACAATACTGGTCAACATCTTCAAATACATTCTCATAATTATATTTGACCCTTGAAAAATTGTTGTCATTCACTAATGCATTAACACATTTAACTAATTTAAAAGAATATCGGCTATCACCTCATATTCATTAATCATCACATTTAAAATGTCGATTCCAGCTCTATCAAAAATGTCACACAACTTTTTATAGTAAGGAGTGTCCGCTTGAACATTGTTGGGAAACTTAAAGCAACGCAACCCTTTCGGTACCCGTTGCACAAACACACACACTCTTAAATAATTAATCTCGAGCTGATTACTCTTGTAGGCATACAGTTTTTCTTTGAGTTCATTGAAATTGAGTTCAGCGTTGTTACTATTATTAAATGTGACAGTACCTTTGTTAAAAACAAACTGTTGTCCCGCCCAGGCATTGAAACTGAAATCTCTCTATTGTCTTTCAGCCAAAATTATTGTTTGTAGAACGTGAGTTTTCAGCGTGCTCCAAAGCAGGTTCTCTGGTAGTTCCAGTGGTTATTGTAGCGCCCGGAAGGGAAACATTCGGGCTGTTAGTGCCACCTGATATTGGAACCGATGAGGACTTCCTTTTTAATTCGAAGCCTTGTTGTTGGTTCCCGGGTAGCGTAATATCGCAATTATTGCTGTTTTTTAGGAGATTCGTCAGTTGAGTGAGTAAAGAAAGGACCTGGTTAAATTCAGTACGTGTAACTGGACCATCTTCCTGGTCATCTCGCAACAGCTGGGGAGTATTAGCATAGTTGGTGGGTTTGGTTTCCTCAGCCATGGAAAAAAAGCACATAATCCAAAAAGTAGATAAGTCCAGAATAATAAACCAAGAACAAAGAATTCTGTGAGGCTCCTAGCTTCATACAGCTTTATATAGCTTGACACACCTTTAAATATTTTTAATGTACACATCAATGTGTGTTGGTATCTTTGCCTTTTGCCTTTCCTTATTCAGTTAGTAGATTTTCATTCCAACAATTTTTTGGTCAACAACTATTACTCTTTGTCATACTTTTTGACAGTTTGTTTTTATTATAGATGTTTTAAATTAAGGTGTTTTATATACATATATAAACATACACATTTTTTAGTAATAGTTATGTTTATATATAGGCCGACATTTTTTTATTATCGTTATTATTTTTTATCATTATTATTATTTTTTTGCACAATGAATTGCGTAACCGGCTATACACATTAAATTACATACATTATTTAAACAACAACATTGACATGCTACCCAAGTTTGTTTTAAGTGTTTCATTGTCTTTGTGATGTATCTTTTCATTAATTATACTAATTAATTAATCATGTGACTTTGAAGGGACTATTTAATGTTACCATTTGGCAGTTTTATTATCAACTTGAGAAAGCTCAGCATTGAGCAGAGCAAAAGCGCTTGTTTTATTGATTTAAATAAAAGTAATTCCACTTGCATCATTTGGGGCTGGTATCCTGCCTGGATTCTTTGTTCTTGGTTTATTATTCTGGACTTATCTACTTTATGGATCGAAAGACAAACAACAACTCCTTCTTCCCTTATACACCATTTATCTATGTGTGAGTTCTCAATACAATGCTTGTATATTGTTTGTGAATACCAGTACAAATTTTGCACTGACTACTATACTGTGTATTAAAATTTGTTGGGTTTTTTTTTTTTTGGGCCCCCCCCTTT
>NC_056749.1:235662110-235757110 GCF_019279795.1 Protopterus annectens
CCTTGAATTTACAAAAAAAAATTATTTGGGAAAAAAAAGGGACAGAGCAGAATATGAGGACTGCCTGGGTCCACATGTGTGGAGCAAAGGAATGAAGGAGAGGCCATTCTAGACTTCTGCCTGGCAAATGGCTTGATGGTGATCAACAAAGTTCAGCAACGTCGTCACAAGATCACACAAGAGAGTGTGTCCAACATGCAACTTAAGTAGACTTCTTCCTAGCAAGGAGGGGGTACTGGTGTAGAATCAGTGACTGCAAAGTCATCCCCAGTGAAATAGTCAGCCCACAGCATAAACAGTACAGTTTTGTACCTACCATAAATGTAGATGTTAGAGTGTATACCCTGCTTCAGTCATCACACTTGGGTTATCCTCTCGTCAGGCGGTCCCGCAGTCAGCCTGAATTCCAAAGTCTTGGTCTGGCGTCGGTTACTGTCGCTTCTTCGCTGACGTCAGTGCGCCAGGGATATGCAAGAGGCACCCAACGCCATTTTCTTCAGTTTTTCTTGCCCCAGATGTCAGGTGCCCCCCCCAAAAGGTGGTCAGTAGATAGTACCAATAATAAAAAAGTTTAGCACAAACAAAACATCCCTCCAGCTATAAGCAAATACACCACAAAGGTTGTATCAGATTTTAAGGTATTGAAAGGTTTCAGTTAGGTCAGAGGGGATGGAGGGAGGGCAACCTGGACTGCAGCAGGGTATACACTCGAACATCTACATTTATGGTAGGTACAAAACTGTACTACGTTCATTGTGTTTCCCTGCTGCAGTCATCGCACTTGGGTAGAATCCCAAAGCTAAGGATGGGAGGTGGAGTCAAACAGGGTTAGAGGAGGCTAGAAGGCCCTGCAAAACTGCAGTGGCGAAGCCAGCTCTAGACTTAGAGTAAAGTGGTAAGTGATAGTGTTTGGTGAAGGTGTGTACTGAACTCCAAGTTGCAGCTTCCAGAATATCCTTGGTTGGCACCCCCCTGAGGAAGGCTGTAGATGTAGCTGTTGCCCTGGTGGAGTGGGGCCTTATGCTAGCAGGAACTGGTTTTCCATGATGGGTGTAGCAAAAACGTATGCAATGTCCTATCCATTTGGAAATGGTCTGTTTTCAGATAGCCTTTCCTTGTGATGCTGTAGCATAGGATACAAAAAGCTGGTCAGATTTTCTGAAAACCTTAGTTTTGTCCAAGTAGTAACGTAGTTGCCTGTGAATGTCCAAGGAGTGCAGGAGTCTTTCTCCTTTGTTCTGTGGATTTGGGAAGAAGGTGGGTAAATGGATGGTTTGATTTAGAGCCACACTGGATACCACCTTTGGCATAAAGGAGGGGTTAGTTCGTAGAGAAACTCTGTCTTGATGAAAAATGAGGAAAGGCTCTACTGCCATTAGTGCCTGTAGCTCTGAGACTCTTCTGGCTGAAGTAATTGCTAGTAGCAGGGCAGTCTTCCGTGATATAAACTTTAAATCAGCTGAGAAAGCTGGCTCAAAAGGTGGCAGCTTAAGTTTTTCCAGAACAAAGTTGAGGTCCCAAGTTGGTGTTGGTGCTGTCCTGGGAGGCCTAATGTTTTTGGCCCCTCTGAGGTACTGCCTTAGAAGTGGATGTGAAAATAAGGGAGGATCCATGTTGTAGTGAGCTGAAATAGCTGAGGCGTGGATTTTAATAGATGAAAAGGAAAGTCCTTTGTTTAACATCTCAGTTAAATATTGTAGAATCTGAGGTATGTCCGGCTCAAGGGTATTTTTGCCTTTAGCTTGGTTCCAAGCGCAAAATCTTTTCCATTTGTTTGAGTACGCTTTCCTGGTGCTGGGCCACCTGGCCTCCAGAATGACATCCATAACAGCTTGTGAGAGAGGAGCTGGCTGGTTGTTTAGGTGATTTGCTGTGCAGCCAAATTTAAGGTTTTGAGCTGGCTGTGTAGAATCTGACTGTCTTGCTGTGTGAGCAGATGAGGAATTTGTGGTAAAATCCATGGTAGGCCGTGTGATGTTCCTTAGTAGTGGGTACCAGTGCTGGCGTGGCCAGTCTGGGGCAATGAGCATCATTCGGGTTCTTTCCATCCTGACTTTCAGCAGCACCTTTGTGAGACGGGGCAATGGAGGAAAGGCAAATACTGTCAGCATTTTCCAACCGAATGAGAGTGCGTTCACTTTCCAAGCTTGATGGTGAAATGTCCTTGTGCAAAATTTTGATAGCTGACAGTTTTGGGGGTTGGCAAACAGGTCTATGTCTGGGTGCCCCCATTTTTGAGTTATCATTGCAAATACTTATGGATCCAGTTTCCACTCGTGGGGAATCCATGATGTTCCTGCTTAGGTAGTCTGCCAATGTGTTCTTTTTTCCTGGCAGGAATTGAGCTTGTAATTGAACTTGGTAAGCCAGTGCTGTGTTCCACAAGGTCATTGCTTGCCTGCATAGAGGGTAGGAGTGTGTACCCCCTTGCTTGTTTATGTACCACATAACTGTGGTGTTGTCTGTCCTTATTATAAGCTGTCCTGGATGTAGGAGGTCTTTGAAGGCTGTCAGAGCATTCTGTACAGCTAGCATTTCTTTTTGATTGATGTGCAGATTTCTTTGATCTGCAGTTCACATGCCTTGAACGCACTCTCCTGCCATGTGTGCTCCCCAGGCATAGTCCGAAGCATCTGTTGTCATAGTTTGCCTGGCTGGGGGTAAGGTGAAAGGCTGACCCTTGTTGAGGTCACATGCCTGTGACCACCATAGAAACTCCTGTTGAAGGCAGGGAATGAGAGGTATCATTGTTTCCTAGCTGTGGCTGTGTTGAGTCCATATGCTTTTCAGGTACCACTGTAATTTCCTCATATGCAGTTTTGCAAATAGTATTAGTAGTATGCAAGATGCCATGAAGCCCAAGGCCTGCAGATTTTTTCTTGCAGGGAGTTGGGTCTTTGTTGCCATTATTCTGAAGTATTGAGTTAGTTGTACTTGTTTGTCTGGCGTCAGATAAGCCATCTGGGCCGTTGTATTCAAGCTGGCACCCAGGAATGTCATTTTGTGAGGGCACTAGTTTTGAATTATTTTCGTTTACTGTGTACCCTAAGCAACTTAGAAGGTGTTTTACAAAAGCCAGATGTTGTAAGAGAATGTCCTTGCTTTCTACTTGGATGAGGCAGTCGTCCAGGTATGGGTATATTTGAATTCCTCTTTGTCTGCAGTATGCAATTACTGGTGCCAGGCATTTTGTGAAGACCCTGGGTGCAGTAGATAAGCCAAAGGGCAGTGCAGAGAATTGGTAATGGGTTGAATCTGCAATGAAACGGAGGTATCTTCTGCAATTTTGTCTGATAGGGACATGCAGGTATGCCTCCTTGAGGTCCAATGTTACTAGCCAAGCCTTCTTGCCCAACATGGGAAGAAGCTGCTGTAGTGTTAGCATCTTGAATTTGGGTACTTGCAAGAAGGTGTTTAGAATTGAAAGGCCCAGAATGGGTCTCCAAGCATTGTCCCTTCTGGGGACTAGAAAGAGCCTCGAGTAAAATCCTTGGCCTTGCTCCTGTGTAGGTACCAGTTGAATGGCTCTCATGTCCATGAGAGCTGTAATTTGTTTTTGTGCCTCTGCCCATTGATTTTGCGGCAGGTTTGGCATTCCTTTTATCCTTGGCAAGGTATGGAAATGGAATCTGTATCCTTGTGAGATAATGC
Organism: Protopterus annectens; assembly: GCF_019279795.1. Classification (NCBI taxonomy): domain Eukaryota; kingdom Metazoa; phylum Chordata; order Ceratodontiformes; family Protopteridae; genus Protopterus; species Protopterus annectens. Next base: position 235,665,762 of record NC_056749.1, read on the forward strand.
CTAGGACCCATTTGTCCTTTGTGATGATGCGCCAGTTGTCTGCAAAAAGTGCTAATTTTCCTCCCAAGGGAGCTGCCGAGAGAGCTTTGCTTGGCAGTTTGAGGTTTAAGTCATTGTGTTTGTCTTCTAGTAGTTTGGGACCTGTCTTCTCCTCCCTTCTGTGTTGCAGTGGCCCATTGGCGAGGTTTGCAAGGGATTTGTGCTTGACCTCTGCCCCTTTGGCGTCTGTATTTACCCCTCTGTGGTCAGTCAGAAGCTGGAAAGGACCAATTTTTGGTTGGCCAATTTCTGCTGAAGCGTGGGGGTTGTACCTGTAAGAAATCTTTGACCATCTGCATAGATTTTGCCTTATCCTCCATTTTCTTTAAAACCTCTTCTGCTTTAACTCCAAATAAGACATCCTGCTGTAAGGGTGCATCCAGTAACTTTGCTTTAACATGATCAGGCAGAGTTTGTTCCTTTAACCAAGCATGCCTACATATAACAGACCCAGTAACAGCTGCTCTATAGGAAGCTTCCAAAGAATCAAATCCACATTGTAAAGTATGTTTGCCCACCTGTTCAGCTGCATGCAACAGATCCTGCATTTCCTTGAATTCAGACTGTTGAGGGTGCGTGCTCATCTTTTCTTTTATTTGAGACATTAGGAATTGCTGGTATTTCAGCATGGGAAATTGACAATTTAGTGCTCTCATAGCTACAGTAGCTGAGTTGTAAACCTTCTTCCCCCACCTATCTAGTGCTCTGGAGTCCCATTCAGAGGGTACATGATTTTTAGCCATAGAAGCCTTAGCCCCTTTGGTACCCTCGGAGATTGTGTCTGGGTCAGCAACAGGGCTTTTGTAAAGGAATTCGTGTGAGTCAGGCACTCTATAATATCTGTCTGGTTTGGCTGGAGCAGGAGGCAGAGAATCTGGATTTAGACTAGATTCTAAGTAAACATCATCCACAATGTCTAAAATTGGAGGGATAGCAAGTGGTCTGTGCTGGGAGAGTAAAAGAAACTCTTGGAGCGTTTTGAGTCGGAGTAGTCCTGACCTTCCCAGTGGAAATGTTCCCTCATGGAATGTAATGTTTCCCCAAAGGAATAGTCTTCAGGGGGAGAAGCTGAGGGAATGGAATCTTCAGCATCAGAATCTTCATAGGGGGGAAAGGAGAATAGATAATTGATCATTGGAGGCATAATCCTCCTCTTGTCTAGGCCTTTTGTCTGAGGGGTGGGGGTGGGGGTTGGGAACCCCTGATTAAAGAAATCAAATCTTCAGCCATTTTAAGCATCTGTTTCTTAGGCATGGGGCCTTGAACTAGAGACTTTTTTGGTTTTAGAGGAGTCTTGAGTTTAGCATAAGATTTTATAGTGAGAGTAGTCGGTCTGAAGACACCTTCTGAAACCGAAGGTGTTTCCACAGCACCGGGCTTCTCCTTCTGCAATGTTGTCAGCAGGGCCTAAAGAAAATGGCTGCGTCTGCCTAGAACTCTCTGCTTGAGAATCCGAAGAGGTCTGGGGTTTCAATTCTGCGGTAGTCAGGGGCTGCGTAGGCGCCTCACTGAAAACCAGAGAACCGGTGACCAGCCCAGCCGAGGCCTCGGAATCTGGCTTGGATCTAGGCTGCCTGTCTTTATCTTTGCATTTTTTATGCACGCCGGTAGTCGGTTACTCCGACAGCATAGTGTAATTAAATTTCCTACCGAAGTAGTGTCGTGTGAAATCAAAGCGTCGCTTTATAGTTCGCTTATTGAACCTAGCACAAAACCGACAACCAGTGATGTTGTGGTCTGGGCCTAGGCAAGGTATATAATAAGAATGAAAGTCCTTATGAGGTATTTGCTTCCCACAAGAAATGCAACTGTTAGCTTTCTCTGACATCGGACTGAGGCTAGAAAAGTTTCCCCAACGGGGTACTTAGTTTTGAAGACTTCGGACTGAAATTCGATTCGAAAATATCAGGTGTCGGCCGACCGGCACTTGCGAACTGCTTCTGCTTCGGGCACCGCGCGGCAAGAAAGACTGAAGAAAATGGCGTTGGATGCCTCTTATATACCCCTGGCGCACTGACGTCAGGGAAGAAGCGACAGCAGCCAACGCCGGACCAAGACTTTGGAATTCAGGCCGACTGTGGGACCGCCTGATGACAGGATAACCCAAGTGTGATGACTTGCAGCAGGGTAACACGAGGAACCTCATTGGGTGTCACAATCAGCTGAAAGCAGTGGTCAGCGAAGGCTTCAAGGTCAAGAGACTAGGCTGAAGACTTGGAAGATGACTGGAAAGAAAGCACAAAAGTTCAAAGAAATACTCGCAGGGCTCCAGCACCACAGAAAGATGAAGAAATAGGTGGGGTTGAAGAATGGCAGTCCCTCAAAACAGCATGTGTGAGGGCCATCGAATAGATATTGGGCCAAGCCAGGTAAGGAAATAAGGCACAGAAGGAAAGCTAGTGGTGGAATGCAGGCAACCAGAAAGTCGAAAAGGAGTGCAGGAAAAAGTGGGAGCTAGAAAAGCAGATCATACTAGGAAGGAATACTGGTTGGGTAACAAAGAGGCTGAGACAATAGCTGTAATAAAGAACAAGGCATCAGCAGCATTCTACCAGCTTCTAAATAAGTGACTCTGTAGAAGGCACAAAGAAACCATCAGGTTGCAAGGCAAAAACGTAAAGAATAATGAAGATAGTCAGATGGCAGTCATAAGGGGTACCAGAAAAAACCTGGTCACCAGTCCAAAGGACATAAAGGCAAATGGAAGGTGTTACCTCCAGCAGTTTCTGGATAAAGAAAATCTCACAGAAGTTGTACTGCCGAAACACAACCTACAATGAAAGAGGAGGACCCATCCTAGAAGTAAGAATAGCACTAAGGAAAAAGAAGTCAGGGAAAGCAGCAGGCTCATATACATGGCCGCTGCAGACATGTTCAAGTATTAGGCAGGTTAGGAAAGAAGCGGCTCCTGAGGGTACTCACAGCAGTATGACAAGAGGTGTAAATCAGAAGACTGGAGAAAAAGCATACCAACGCCAGTATACAAGAAATGAAAGTTATGTACTTTATCATAATGATAGATCCATGTTTTCTGATTTTCATCAGGTTCAGCCATGATTTCTAGGATCTGATTGGATACGACCTAAGTAGGCACAGACCCTGAAGCTTCTTGGTTCAGGGTTCTGACTCCTCCCCTGTCTAGAATTCCTTCGACTAACTCAGTGCCTCAAATAGTTGCTATATATAACCTTAGTGGGGCAAAGTCTATGTTAAAGACCAATTTTAGTATGCAGGAAAAATAGGATTGGAGGATAGTCAGTAAAGACTGCTCACTGATGGTGTGTGCCAAGAAAACTACCAGGTCACCAGAAGCCAGCCCATCCATGTAAATTTGGAAGTGAGCAGAAAGTACAGCTGTGCACCTACCATAAATGTAGATGTTAGAGTGTATTCACTGTTGCAGTCATTACACTTGGGTTATCCTGCTGGCAGTCTACCCATAGTCGGCCTGAATTCCAAAGTCCTGGCCCGGCGTCGGTTACTGTCGCCTCTTCCCGGACGTCAGTGCGCCAGGGATATAAAAGATGCAGCCGACGCCATTTTCTTCAGTTTTTCTTGCCCCAGATGTCAGGTGCCCCCAAAAGGGTAGGCTAAAAAAATTTGCAAATAAAAAAAGCATGCACAAACATAAACATTAGCTTCCTCTACAAGCAAATACACCACATAGGTTGTATTGAATAGAGAAGTACAGATAAGTCCCAGCAATGAAAGGGGGATGGTGGGAGGGTAACCTGGACTGCAACAGTGAATACACTCTAACATCTACATTTATGGTAGGTACACAACTGTACTATGTTAATCGTGTTTCACTGTTGCAGTCGTTACACTTGGGTTGAATCCCAAAGCTGAGGTTGGGCGGCTGGGTCTAAATAGAATTAGGAGTGGCTATGAGGCCCTGCAGGACTGCAGTGGCAAAGCCTGCTCTGGATTTAGGGTAAAGAGGTAAGTGATCATGCTTGGTAAAAGTGTGCACTGAACTCCAAGTTGCAGCCTCCAAAGTTTCCTTGGTTGGTACTCCTCTGAGAAAGGCTGATGATGTCACTGTTGCCCTGGTAGAATGTGGCCTAATATTCTTTGGCAGCAGAAACAAATGCAGTGTCCTATCCATTTTGAAATAGTCTGCTTTGAAATAGCCATTCCTTGTGATCCTGCAGCGTATGCCACAAAAAGTTGCTTAGTTTTTCTGAAAGCTTTTGTTTTGTCCAAGTAGAAGCGTAGCTGCCTGTGTATGTCCAAAGAGTGCAGAAGTCTCTCCCCTTTATTCTGGGGATTTGGATAAAAGGTTGGTAAATGAATGGTTTGGTTAAGAGCCACACTGGATACTACCTTTGGTATAAATGTTGGGTTTGTCCTTAGAGAAACCCTGTCCGGATGAAAAATGATGAAAGGTTCCACTGCCATTAATGCCTGTAACTCTGAGACTCTTCTTGCTGAGGTTATTGCTAGGAGCAGATCAGTTTTCCATGATAAGAATTTTATCTCAGCTGTATTGGCTGGCTCAAAAGGATGCAGTGTGAGCTTTTCCAATACAAAGTTGAGGTCTCATGTTGGTATAGGTGCTCTCCTTGGGGGTCTTATGTTTTTTGCCCCTCTGAGATACTGCCTTAGTAGTGGATGAGAGAAAATAGGAGGTTCCGTATTGTAATGAGCTGAAATGGCAGAGGCATGGATCTCGATGAGAAGGATAAGCCTTTGTCCAGCATCTCAGTCAAGTATTGTAAAATCTGAGGAATATTAGGGACAAGTGGTTCAAGTCCTTGTGCCTGGTTCCAAGCACAGAATCTCTTCCATTTTTCTGCGTAATATTTTCTGGTGCTGGGCCTCCTGGCTTCCAAAATGACATCCATAACTGCTTTAGAGAGAGGCGAGTTCTGAGTGGCTATATTATTCGCCAAGCAGCCAGATTTAAGGTTCTGAGTTGTCTGTACAGGATCTGATTGTTTTGTTGCGTCAGCAGATGAAGAATTTTAGGTAAAGTCCAGGCTGGTCCTTGAGACAAGCTCTTTAGGATTGGGTACCAGTGCTGGCGTGGCCAGTCTGGGGCAATCAGAATCATTTTTGGCTTTTCTTGTCTGACTTTTAGGAGTACCTTGGGGAGTAGAGGCAGTGGTGGATAGGCATAAACTGTTAGGCTTTTCCAGCTGAATGATAGAGCATCCACCTTCCATGCTTGTGAGTGATAGGTCCTTGTGCAGAATCTCTCTAGTTGGCAGTTGTGAGGGGAGGCAAACAGATCTATGTCTGGGCATCCCCATTTCTTTGTTATCATGCTGAAGACTTGTGGATCCAGTTTCCACTCGTGAGGGTCCATGAGGTTTCTGCTTAGGTCGTCTGCCAGAGTTTTCTTTCCTGGCAGGAATTGTGCCTGCAGATGTAATTGAGAGGCCAGTGCTGTGTTCCACAAAGTCATGGCTTGCCTGCAGAGGGGGTAGGAATGTGTGCCCCTTTGCTTGTTTATGTACCACATGACTGTAGTATTGTCAGTCTTTAGTAATAGTTGTCCTGGATGTAGCAGATCCTTGAAGGCTGTCAGGGCATTCTGTACAGCTAGCATCTCTTTTTGATTGATATGAAGATGCATTTGGTCTGTGGGCCACGTGCCCTGTATGCATTTTACAGCCATGTGTACTCCCCAGGTGTAATCTGATGCATCTGTTAGTGTCTGCCTGGCTGTGGGAAGAGTGAAAGGCTGTCCCTTGTTGCGGTGACAGGCCAGTGCCCACCATCGAAACTCCTGTTGCAGGCAGGGAATGAGAGTAATTATTGTTTCCAGGCTGTGGCAATGTTGAGTCCAAATACTTTTTAGATACCATTGTAGCTTCCTCATATGCAGTCTTGCATATGCAATTAGCAGGATGCAGGATGCCAAAGCCCAAAGTCTGCAGAATTTTTCTTGCAGATAGCTGGGTCTTTGTTGCCATCATTTGAAAATAATGAGTCAGTTGCCTTTGCTTGTCTGGCGTGAGATAAGCCACCTGGGCAGTGGTATTTAAGCTTGCACCCAGGAATATTATCTCTTGAGAGGGCACTAGTTTTGATTTCTTTTTGTTTACTGTGTACCCTAGGCAAATTAACAATCTTTTTACAAATGCCAGATGCTTTAGTAGAATGTCCTTGCTGTCAGCTTGAACAAGGCAGTCGTCCAAGTAGGGATATATTTGAATTCCCTTTTGTCTGCAAAATGCGATTACTGGTGCCAGGCATTTTGTGAAGACCCTGGGCGCAGTAGATTAGTCAAAGGGCAGTGCAGAGAATTGATAATGTATTGAGCCAGCTATGAATCTGAGGTATCTTCTGCAGGATTGTCTGATTGGGACATGCAGGTATGCCTCTTTGAGGTCCAAAGTAACTAGCCAAGCCTTCTTGCCCAGCATGGCTAGAAGTTGGTGTAGTGTCAACATTTTGAATTTTGGAACGTCCAGGAAAGTATTTAGAGTAGACAGGTCTAGTATTGGTCTCAAAGCTTTGTCCTTTCTGGGTACCAAGAAAAGTCTCGAATAAAATCCTTGTCGTTGCTCTTGCTGTGGTACTTTTTGAATAGCCCTCATGTCCATGAGAGCAGAAATTTGTCTTTGTGCCTCTGCCCATTGATTGTGTGGCAGGTCTGGCATACCTTTTGGCCTTGGAAGGGTGTGAAAGTGGAACATGTAACCCTGGGAAACAATATTTAGTACCCATTTGTCTTGGGTAATTTTGTGCCAATTTTGTGAGAAAAGTGCAAGTTTTCCCTCTAAAGGTGCCTGCAATAGGTAAGTGCTTGGCATTGGCAGAGGGAAGTCATTGGGACTGTTTCCTATAGGGTTGAGATTTGTCTTCTGCGCCTTTGGGGGCAGAAGCACCCCATTGCTTAGGTCTGTATGTGCCTTGTGGCTGAGATCTGCCTCTTGGGCGTCTATCTGCCTCTTGGTGGCCTGTCTAACACTGCAAAGGACCAATTTTTTGAAGGCCAGTTCCTGCTAAATCTGGTTGGCTGAACCTGTAAGAAATCCTTTACTGTCTGCACTGATTTTGCTTTATCCTCCATTTTCTTTAACACCTCTTCTGCCTTAACACCAAACAAAGTATCATGCTGTAATGGAGCATCCAACAATTTTGCTTTAACATGATCAGGTAAACTTTGTTCCTTTAACCAAGCATGCCTTCGAATGACAGAACCTGTAACTGCGGCTCTGTAAGAAGCCTCTAATGAATCAAAACCACATTGCAAAGTATGCTTTCCCACTTGTTCAGCTGCATGCAACAAATCCTGCATTTCCTTATTTTCAGTACATTCTGAGCTTGTAAGCATTTTCTGTTTGAGCAAAGACATCAGATATTGTTGGTATTTAAGCATGTGAAACTGACAGTTTAAAGCCCTTACAGCTAAAGTAGCACAGGTGTAGACTCCCCCCCCCCATCTGTCCAGTGCTCTTGAATCCCTATCAGAGGGAACAGGATTTTTTGCAGTGGAAGCCTTGACCCCTTTGGGACCCTGTGAAATTGTTTCTGGGTCAGCAGCAGGGTTTTTATAAAGACATTTATGTGAATCTGGGACCCTGTAGTACCTATCTGGCTTAACTGGTGCAGGGGGTAAAGAATTAGGAGACAAACTGGATTCAGAAAAAATGTCAACAATATCTAGTACAGGGGGAATAGCAAGGGGGCTGTGCTGAGGCAATAAAAGAAAATCTCTGAGCCTTTTCTTGGATTCAGAATAATCTTGGCTCTCCCAATGGAAATGATCCCTCATGGTGTGCAGGGTTTCCCCAAAAGAATAATCCTCAGAAGAAGAGGCTGAAGGGATAGATTCTTCAGCATCAGAATCTTCATAGGGAGGAAGAGAATATCCCTGTTCAGAAGAGGAATCAGAGGAAATAGAAACCTGGTCAGAGGAATCATAGTCAGTATCTTGCCTAGGCCTTTTATCAGGAGGGGAATGGGAACTCCTGATCAGAGCAATTAGGTCCTTAGCCATTTTAAGCATCTGTTTCTTTGGCATGGATGACTGTCCAGGTGAATGCTGAACTTGTTTCTTTGTCTTTATTGGTGTTTTAGACTTTGTCTTGGCTGCTGAAGAAGTCCTGATAGTGAGATAAGTAGGTCTGAAAACACCCTCAGAAGCCGATGTCTGCTCAGCGGCTCTGGACCCATCTGAGGGAATAGTTTCCTTCGGTCCAATACCTTGAGTTTCCAGAGGCCTAGGTGTCTCCACATGGGAGTCGGAGGTGGCCTGTGGCTCTGAGGTAGCGGGTGTCAGGGGCTGCGAAAGCGCCTCACTGAGAACCGGCGACTGGCCTAGAAGAGGCTTTGTCGTCGGTTTTGGACCTCGGATGCCCGTCCTTTTCTTTGTCCTTGCGTTTTTTATGAATTCTGGTCATCAGTTGTTCCAACGGCATTCCATAATTAAATCTTCAGCCAAAGTAATGTAAAGCAAAATCAAACCGAAGGTTAATAGTGCGTTGGTTGAATCTAGCGCAAAACCGACAACTAGCAACGTCGTGGTCGGGGCCTAGGCAGGGAATACAGTAAGAGTGAAAATCCTTATGAGGTATGTGCTTCCCACAAGAAATACAATTGTTAACTTTTACTGACGACGGTCTGGAGCAAGAAAAAGTTTCCCCAACGGGGTACTTAGCTTTATTGAAGACTTCGGTTCTGAAATTCAATTTCGAAAATCTCAGGAGTCCGCCGACCTGCACTTGCAAACTGCTTTTCCTTCGGGCACCGCGCGGCAAGAAAGACTGAAGAAAATGGTGTCGGCTGCATCTTTTATACCCCTGGCGCACTGACGTCAGGGAAGAGGTGATAGCAACCGACGCCAGATCAGGACTTTGGAATTCAGGCCGACTGCGGGTAGCCTGCCAGCAGGATAACCCAAGTGTAATGACTGCAACAGTGAAACACGATGAACATGGGAGCATTACCAGACAAAAAAAACACCATGAATCTATTGTTATGCTAAGTACATAACTTTCGTATCCAATGTTGTCCATTTTCGTCCAATTTCAGCCACGGGACAGATTCTCAAGCTTTTATACAGTACAGTTGTGTACACTTACCATAAATGTAGATATTCAAGTGTATTCACTGTTGCATCACCTGTGGGTTATCCCTGCTGTGGTAGCCCTCGGCCAGCCCAAATACCAGAGTCCATGTTTTTCTGCGTCGGCTGCTTTCGCTTGTTGACTGACGTCAGGTTGTCAGTGCTATAAAGCAAGCCAGCTGACCCCATTACATCAGTTTTTCTTGCCCTAACCAGTCAGAAGCCCCAGGAAATATGGTAAGGGTGACTGGGTGGTAAAAAGCCACCATAAGAAGCTTACGTCTCCCTAAGAAAAGAGGATATAAGGGAGTAGGAGGGAGGGAAAAGTACAGTTTTGTACCTACCATAAATGTAGATGTCCGATAGGAATGCATCTGCAGTCCTTACAAATGGGTTGTCCTGTCGTCAGGCAGCCCTTCGGTCGGCCGGATTCCAAAGTCTGGGTCTGGCTTCGGCTGGTGTCGCTCTTCACCCGACGTCATAGCTGCAGTTCTTCGGGTATAAAGGCATCAGCCGACGCCATTTTCCTCAGTGTTTCTTGCCCCAGATGCCAGGTGCCCTCTTGGATGGCTAAATTTGGATAAATGCCAATGTTTCCAAATAGTAGAGAGCAAACACATAAAATAAGCATGTATGTACATATATACAAACAAATACACCATAATAGATCCCCCCCAAGCTAGCTGAAAGATGGCAAATACCCTAGGAGTACCACAGAGGGAAGGCGGGTAATCCTGACTGCAGATGCATTCCTATCGGACATCTACATTTATGGTAGGTACAAAACTGTACTATGTCCTTCAAGGATGCATCTGCAGTCCTTACAAATGGGTAGAATACCATAGCCAAACTAGGGGAGGAGGAATGAAGAGAGATTATGGTGTAGTTAGGATCCCTTGCAAAACAGCAGTGGCAAAACCTGCTCGGGATCTAGAGTATAAAGGTAAATTATAATGCTTGGCAAATGTATGCACGGAGGTCCAAGTAGCAGCCTCTATAATGTCCTTGGTAGCCACTCCTCGTAAGAAAGCTGTAGTAGTGGCTGTAGCCCTTGTGGAGTGAGGCCTGATGTTCTCTGGAGTTTTCTTTCCATGGAAGGAGTAACAAAATCTAATGCAATTTCCTATCCATTTGGAGATTGTCTGTTTTGAAATTGCTTTTCCTTCCCTTCCTGTTGCATATGCTACCAGAAGCTGGTCAGTTTTTCTATTGCACTTGGTCCTGTCCAGGTAGTAGCGTAATTGTCTATGCACATCCAAGGTATGCAACAAGTCTTTCTCCCCTGTTCTGCGGGTTGGGGAAAAATGTAGGTAGGTGGATAGCCTGGTTTCTGGTTTAAAGACACTCTGGATACCACCTTAGGCATAAATGTAGGATTTGTTCTCATGGACACTCTGTCTTGATGGAAGATCAGGAAGGGTTGCACTGCCATTAATGCCTGTAGTTCAGAAACCCTTCTTGCTGAGGTGATTGCCAGCAGGAAAGCAGTCTTCCAGGATAAGTATTGTAATTCTGCTGTTGCTGCTGGTTCGAAAGGAGGAAGTGTCAATTTTTCTAGCACAAAGTTCAAGTCCCATGCTGGCAATGGTGGTTTCCTAGGAGGTTTTACATTTTTAATTCCTCTCAGAAACTGCCTGAGTAGAGGATGTGAGAAGACAGGGGGATCCAAGCTGTATTCTGCCGAAATAGCTGATGCGTGTATCTTGATGGAGGAGTAGGACAGGCCTGTATGGAAGAGCTCTGCCAAGTACTCCAGGATGTTGGCTATGTTTACCAGTGACATATCTTTTCCCTTTGCAGTACTCCAAAATGTGATATCTTTTCCATTTTGCTGCATAATTCTTTCTTGTTGAAGGTCTGCGAGCCTCAAGGATAATGTCTTTAACCCTTTGGGATAAATTTGGGTTAGTTGCTCTTATGTAATGTTCCAGGCAGTCAGCTGCAGAGTTTTCAGGTTTGGATGCAGGATGTTGTAGCTGTTCTGTGTTAACAGCAATGGGATCAGGGGTAGTGTCCACATTTGTTCCCGAGACATGCTCCTCAGTAATGGGTACCAATGTTGTCTTGGCCAGTCTGGAGCTATCAGAATGATCCTTGGACGTTCCTCTTTGATCTTCAATAGCACCTTGTGCATCAAAGGAAGTGGTGGGAATGCATATGCTGTCAGGTTTTTCCAACTGAAAGATAGGGAGTCCACCTTCCAAGCAAGTGGGTGGTACGTCCTTGTGCAGAATTTCTTGAGCTGGTGATTGAGTGGGGATGCAAATAGGTCTATTTGTGGTAGTCCCCATTTTTTTGTGATGGCTTTGAAGATGTCCGGGTGTAGCATCCATTCGTGGGCATCCGTGGTAGTTCTGCTTAATATGTCTGCTAGAATGTTTTCTTTTCCTGGTACAAAAATTGCTTGTAACTGAATGTTGTAGCTCAGAGCCACATTCCATAGGTCCAGTGCCATCTGGCATAGAGGGTATGAATGTGTGCCTCCCTGTTTGTTGATGTACCACATAACTGTGGTGTTGTCTGTCCTTATCATCAACTGCCCTTCTTGGAGGAATGGTCTGAATGTCTGGATTGCCAATTTTACTGCCAGCATTTCCTTTAGATTTATGTGTAGGTGCAGCTGATCTTGAGTCCATAGGCCTTGTATGCACTTGTCCAGCATGTGGGCCCCCCAACCAAGGTCTGAGGCGTCCGTTGTGATGGTTTGGCTTGGTTGAATGCTGTAGAAGGGCAAACCTGTGTTTGAGTGACAGGCCTGAGCCCACCATAGGAACTCTTGCTTCAGGCATGGTATTAGTGGAATTTTGGTTTCTAGGCTGTGTCTGTGTTGAGACCATAAATTCTTCAGGTACCACTGTAGCTTTCTCATATGCAGTCTGGCATGAGGGACCAGGATTATGCAGGATGCCATGAAGCCCAGGGCTTGCAGTACTTTTCTTGCTGTTAGATGGTTCTGTTTTGTTAATGCCAAGAAGTAGAGAGGAAGTTGTTCTTGTTTTTCTACAGTTAGGAATGCCATCTGCTTTGATGTGTCCAGCTCTGCACCTAAAAAGGTTATTCTTTGGGATGGTATCAGCCTCGACTTTTTTATATTGACTGTATATCCCAGGGCTTGCAGCAAGTAAATGACTCTTTGTAAGTCTTCTGTTAGCTTGTTTTGTTGTCCGCTTGTATCAGGCAGTCGTCCAGGTAGGGATAAATTTGGATTCCCTGAAGTCTGCAATGAGCGATTACTGATGCCAGGCATTTCGTGAACACTCTGGGCGCAGTAGATAAGCCAAAGGGCAATGCTGAGAATTGATAATGCTCTGATCCTGCAAGAAATCTGAGGTATCTTCTGCAATTCGGTCGTATGGGGACGTGCAGGTATGCCTCCTTGAGATCTAGAGTTACCAGCCAAGACTCCTTGCCCAGCATGGGAAGAAGCTGCTGTAGGGTCAGCATTTTGAATTTTGGAACAATGAGGAATGTGTTTAAAGCGGACAGGTCGAGAATAGGCCTCCATTTTTTCTCTTTTCTTGGTACCAGGAAGAGTCTGGAGTAAAATCCCTTTCCTTGTTCCATAAGTGGTACCTTTTCCACAGCTCTCATTCTTACTAATTGAGCTATTTGTTTTAGAGCTTCTGTCTTTTGATTTGGTGGTAGGTTTGGCATTCCTCTTTTTCCTGGTAGAGTATGGAAATGAAACCTGTAACCTTGGTCTATAGTTTGCAAAATCCACTTGTCCCTTGTGATGCAGTGCCAGTTCTTTGAAAATAAGGCTAGCTTTCTGCCTAAGGGTGCTGCTATCTGTTCCCTGGTAGGCGGTGCCAGAGCCAAGTCACTGTGATTGTCCTGTTGCAGTGGTAGTGGCTGCATCTGTGCCTCACTGGTTGTTGCCCTGCCACTGGCGTCCCCTGTAGGCACCCCTGGATTGATTTCTGCCTCTTGAACACCTATTCCTGCCTCTCTGTGCTTTAGAGGAGTCTGGAAAGGACCAATTTTTGGAGGGCCAGTTCCTGCTAAACCTTGGAGGTTGGACCTGTAAGAAATCTTTCACTGTTTGTACAGATTTTGCCTTCTCTTCCATTTTCTTCAGTACCTGCTGAGCAGGAGAACCAAATAAATTGACCTTATCCATGGGAGCATCTAATAGTTTTGATTTGACATGATCCGGCAAGGCCTGTTCTTTCAACCATGCATGCCTTCTGATAACTGTGCCAGTCATGGCTGATCTAAAGGAAGCCTCCAGTGCATCATAGCCGCATTTTAAAGAATGGTTACTAACCTGCTGAATGTTATGCACCATTTCCAGAACATATTTCTTATCTAAAGATTCATCAGAGGACAGTTTCTTGGTTAACTGATCAAGCATAAACTCCTGATATTGGATCATATGAAACTGACAGTTCAAGGCCCTGGCTGACAGAGTAGCAGAGGTGTATACTTTTTTACCCCATCTCTCTAAGGACCTGGATTCCCTTTCAGAGGGGAGGGGATTTTTAACAGAGGTAGCTGCTACTGCCTTAGGCCCCTGGGAGATAGTCTCGGGATCTGCAAAAGGAGCCTTGTATAAATGGTGATGAGTGTCCGGGACCCTGTAGAACCTATCGTGCTTAGCAGGGGCTGGAGGTAAAGAATCAGGGGTAGTACAAGCATCATTAAATGCATCATCTACAACAGAAAGAACTGGAGGTATAGCTAAAGGCCTATGTTGTGGTAAATGCAAAAAGGTCCTAAGCCTTTTCCTGGAGTCTGAGAAATCTTGGCCCTGCCACTGAAATTGTTCCCTCATGGCATGTAAGGTTTCCCCAAAGGAAAATTCCTCAGGTGGAGAGGCAGAAGGAATCGACTCTTCAGCATCAGAGTCTTCATAAGGAGAATAAGGAGCCTCTGGAGGGTCTGTATTGTCTGAATCATCAGAGGAATCATCCGTGGACACTGGCTCAGGGGGCTCTGCTCTAGGTCTCTTCTCTGGAGGTGGATGAGAGGCCCTGTCTGGATGAGGTTGGGATCCCCTTATTAAAGAGATGAGATCCTCTGCCAGAGAAAGCATTTGGGAACTGGAGCTGGGCCTGTGAGAGGGGGGGCTCAACAGGCACAGACTTAGTAGCTTTGGCTGCTTTAGCCCTGGCAAAAGCCTTAATGGACATGGCTGCAGGAGGCCTAGCAGCTCCACGTGCAGGGGTTGATACATCCAAGGGAATAGTGTCCGATAATTCCTTAGAAACCACAACAGCAGGTTGGATTTCAGAGGCCGATTCTACCAGGTTAGAAGAGGCCTCGGTAGAAGGCAAGGATTCGGCTGAAGCAAGGACCGCTTGCTCGGTTTCGGCCGAAACCGAGACACTCGTGGTTTGCTTAACCGCGGTTTCGGCCGAAACCGCGGACCGCGAGTGTCGGTCCTTTTCTTTGCGTTTTTTGGCAATTTGGGTAGTCGGAGGATCCGACGGCATAATATACGCAAAATCAGAGCCGAAAAACTGCTCAGCAAACTCCGACCGACGTCTAAGCGTCCGTCGGTTAAAAGAAAAACAGGCTAGACAAGCTGCTACATCGTGGTCTGGGCCTAAACAAGGTAAGCAGTAAGAGTGGAAATCTTTATGAGGTATTTGTTTCCCACAAGTTAAACAGTTATTCACTTTTTCTGACATCGGCTGAGGCAAGAAAGAGTCCCCAACGGGGTACTTAGCTTTTTAGAAGTCTTCGAAGTAGTATTCGGTAGTAGTAATCTCTGGATCTGACCGACCGGCACTTGCGAACAGCTTCTGCTTCGGGTGCCACGCGGCAAGAAAGACTGAGGAAAATGGCGTCGGCTGATGCCTTTATACCCGAAGAACTGCAGCTATGACGTCGGGTGAAGAGCGACACCAGCCGAAGCCAGACCCAGACTTTGGAATCCGGCCGACCGAAGGGCTGCCTGACGACAGGACAACCCATTTGTAAGGACTGCAGATGCATCCTTGAAGGACATCCAGGACTGCAACAGTGAATACAATCAAACATCTAAATTTATGGTAAGTGTACACAACTGTACTGTTCTTTGTGTTTCGTTGTTGCAGTCATCACCTGTGGGTGGTTTAGTAAAGGACCCAAGCCTGGGTCAGCATGCCCTGCAGAACTGCACTGGCAAACCCTGCCCTAGCCTTAGAGAAAAGAGGAAGGTGATAATGCTTAAGTAAAGGTATGGACAGTAGTCCAGGCGGCAGCTTCCAAGATGTCCCTGGTGGGGGCACCTCTCTCAGAAATGCTGTGGAAGTGGAGGTTGCCCTAGTGGAATGGGTATGAATAGGTTTAGGGGGTGTTTCCCATGAAATCTGTAGCAGAAATGGATGCAGTGTGATATCCATTTGGAGATGGTTTGCTTGGAAATGGGCTTCCCCCTCTGCCCCTGGGGCAAAGCTGACCAGCAGTTGGTCTGTTTTCCTGAAGGCTTTAGTATGGTCTAGGTAGTATCTGAGCTCTGTGCACATCTAGTGAGTGCAGAATTCTTTCCCCCTAGTTTTGAGGGTTAGGGAAGAAGGTGAGTAGAGGTATGGCCTGGTTGAGAGTCACATTAGATACCACCTTGGGCATAAAAGAGGGGTTAGTCCTCATGAAGACCCTGTCTGCATGGAAAATGATGAAGGGCTCAATGGCCATCAATGCCGGAAGTTCTGAAACCCTTCTGGCTGAGGAGATAGCTAGCAGGAAAGCAGTCTTCCAGGACAGTAATTTTAGTTCTGCTGAAGCAGCAGGTTTGAAGGGTGGTAAGGTTAGTTTTTCCAAAACATAATTCAGGTCCTAGGGCTGGCATGGGTGGCCTTCTGGGAGGTCTGATATTCAAAGACCCTCTGAGGAACTGTTTAATCAAAGGATGCGAGAACAGGGGCAGATCTGTGCTGAAATGGCTGAGGCATGGATTTTTAAAGAAGAGAAGGACAGGCCACTATTTAGTAACTCCGCTAGATAGTCTAGGAGAAGAGGGATGGAGGGATGTGAGGAACTGCCCCCTCTGGCGTGGTTCCAGAAGCAGGATCTTTTCCATTTCCTGCATAAGATTTTCTGCTGCTGGGCCTTCTGGCCTTTGATAATGTCTAGGACCTGCTTGCTTAACAGGGGGCCCTTGTTTGCTTTTAGGGTATAAGCCATGCTGTCAGTTTGAGAGTCTGCAAGTCCGGGTGCAGCATCCCCCCTGCCTGACTCGAGAGGTCTGAGATGAGGGGAACCTGCCTGGGAGGTTGTGATGTCAGGCTGCGCAGTAAGGGATACCAATGCTGCCTGGGCCAATCTGGAGCAATGAGGATGGCCTTTGGCCTCTCCTCCCTTATCTTGGTCAGCACCTTGGGAATAAGAGGCAGAGGAGGGAATGCGTACACAAACAGGGAGTTTCAGGTGAAGGTCAAGTATCCACCTTCCACGCTAGGCGGTGATACTCCCTGGTACAGAATTTTCCCAACTGGTGGTTGAGGTGCAAAGCAAAGAGATCCACCTGTGGAGTTCCCCACTCGAGTGACTTGCAAAAAGATTTTTCTGTGGAGTTGCCATTCATGGGGGTCCAGCAAGTTTCTGCTTAAGTGGTCTGCCAGGGAATTGTTGATCCCTGGTAGGTATTGGGCTATTAGGTGCAATCCCATGGAGGAGGCTGTCAGCCAGAGGTTCATGGCTAGCCTGCACAGAGGGTAAGACTGGGTCCCTCCCTATTTATTGATGTACCACATTACAGTGGTATTGTCTGCTTTGATAAGGAGGACCCCTGGCCTGAGACAGGATTTGAAGGATATCAGAGCCTTTTGTACTGCCATAATTTCCTTCTGGCTGATGTGTAAGGGAAGGTGCTGGGCATCCCAAAGGCCTTGGGTGCACCTTCCTGCTAGGTGAGCGCACCACGGAATGTCTGAGGCGCCGGTGGTGTCGGTCTGGCCAGTAGGGTGGAGGATGAATGGGAGACCCTTGTTCTTGGCGCAGGCCCTTGCCCACCAGAGAAACTCGACCGTTATACAGGGGATCAGAGGGAGAGAGGTCTCTAGAGGCTGACAGTGCTGACACCAAAGGTTCTTTAGATACCACTGAAGTTTCCTCATGTGGAGCCTGGCCAAAGAAATTGGAAAGATGCAAGATGCCATGTACCCAAAGGGTTGCAGGAACTTCCTCGCTGTGCGGCAACCTCTGGAAGCCAGGTGGGTAAAGTAGAGTGGCAGGAAGCTCTACTTTTCTGGTGATAGAAAGGCCATTTGAGATGCTGTGTCCACAGTGCTCCCAGGAAAATTATTCTCCTGGAGGGAGTCTGCTTTGATTTCTTTTCGTTGATAGTGAACCCTAAGGAGGTTAGGATGGTTTTTGCACTCTGCCTGAAAGAGGCAGTCGTCCAGATAAGGGTAAATCTGAACATTTCTCTGCCTGCAAAATGCTATGGCTGGGGCCAAGCATTTTGTGAATACCCTGGTAGCAGTAGATAAGCCAAAGGGTACTGCAGAGATCTGAAAGCATTGTGAGCCTGCACTGAAGCGCAGGAATTTCCTGCAGGATTCCCTTATGGGGATGTGTAGGTAGGCATTTTAGGTCTAGGGTCACTAACCAGGCATTTTTTGTCAGCATAGACATCAGCTGCTGCAAAGTTAGCACTTTGAATCTGGGGACCACCAGGGAGGTGTTCAGAATGGATAGATCCAGGATGGGGCATCAAGTGCCCTCTTTTGTGGGAACAAGGAACAGTCTGGAATAAAAGCCTTGGCAAGTTTGGTCTGGAATAAAAGCCTTGGCCAGTTTGGTCTGCGGGAACAGGTTCTACTGCTGCCTCCCCAGGGATGAGAGAGTTTGGACTTGTTTCAATGCCTCTGCCCATTGATTTACAGGTAAGTCTGGGTACCCTCTTGGAATTGGGAGTTCTAGTGCATCATATCCACAGTGCAGAGCGTGTTTGGCCACTTGACAAGTAGAGTGCAGTAAATCAGCTAACTCTTTCGAATTGGCACAGTCAGGAAAGGAAGAAATCTTTTGTTTTAACAGTTCCAAAGTGTGTTGTTGATATTTTAACATATGGAACTGACAGTTGAGTGCTATGATAACCAAGGTTGCAGAAGTGCACACCTTTTTACCCAATCTGTCCAGAGCTCTGGATTCCTTGTCAGAGGGGATAGGATTCTTTGGTAGAGCTTAGTGGACTATTTTTGAGACTCAGAAATGAGCTGGCTAACCAAAGTTGGAACGCTGGCATCTCTGGGCAAGGTTAGACCTGGAAGAATCAAGCAGCAGTCAACTTCATGGATTTCTGGTCCTGAGGAGGCAGTCCAGATGTGTGTTAATAGGTCTGGATAATGATCCAACATCCATGGTGGATTTTCTAGTAGAGAGCAAAGGAAGGGGAACCATGTTTGATGGACCCAAAAGGGAGCAATGAGGAGCACTCTGGCCTTGCACATTCTTGCTTTCTGTATGAACGTTCATTAACGGCAAAGAGGAATAGGCAGTCAAAAATACAGTTGTGTACACTTACAATAAATGTAGATGTTCGAGTGTATTCACTGTTGCAGTCATTACATTTGGGTTATCTGATTGCAGGTAGCCCTCAGTCGGCATGATTAACAAAGTCTTGGGTCCTGCATCAGTTGCTGTCCCTTCTTCCATGATGTCAGGTTGTCAGGGGTATAAAACATGCAGCCGACGCCATTACATCAGTTTTTCTTGTCCCAGATGTCAGGTGCCCCCCAATGGGGAGCAATTAAATAAAGTACAATGATATACCTCCACCAAAACAGCAAATACACCAAAAAGGCTTTTAAGCATAGTAAAGGAAAATAGAGGTATAGCAAAAAGAAGTTAGGGGGCTGGAGGGAGGGTAACCAGTGAATACACTTGAACATCTACATTTACGGTAAGTGTACACAACTGTACTATGTTCTTCGTGTTTCACTGTTGCTGTCATTACATTTGGGTAGATTCCCAAAGCTATGGTTGGATGAAGAAATTTAGATAGCATTAGGACCAGCTATAAGGCCCGCCAAGACTGCAGTAGCAAAGGATTTAGAGAAAATTGGAAAATGATAATGCTTGGTGAAAGTATGCACAGAGCTCCTGGTAGGGACACCTCTGAGAAAGGCTGTAGAGGTAGATGTGGAGTGAGGTCTGATCCCCTGGGGGATAGGTTTTCCATGGTGCTTGTAGCAGAAATTAATGCAATGGCCTATCCATTTAGAAATGTTTTGCTTTGAAATAGCCCCCCAGCAGCAAATGCCACCAATAGTTGTTCAGATTTCCTTTGAAGTTTAGTCCTGTCCAAGTAGAATCTAGGTTGTCTGTGCACATCTAAGGAATGCAGTATCTGTTCCCCTTTGTTCTGTGGATTGGGAAAGAAGGTTGGCAAATTAATAGACTGGTTAAGAGCCACACTGGATACCACCTTGGGCATGAAGGATGGATTGGTTCTGAGGGACACCCTGTCCGCATGAAAGATGATGCAAAGCTCTACTGCCATAAGGGCCTGTAATTCAGATACCCTTCTAGCTGAAGTGATTGCTAAAAGGAAAGCTGTTTTCCAAGAAAGAAATTTTAAGTCTGCAGTAGCAGCTGGCTCGAAAGGAGGTAGAGTGAGTTTCTCCAAAACAAAGTTAAGGTCCCAGGCTGGGGTTGGTGCTCTCCTGGGAGGTCTCAAATTTTTGGCCCCTCTGAGGAAATGCTTGAGCAGTGGATGAGAGAAGAGGAGAGGTTTCCGTGTTATGAGCTGAAAAGGGTGAGGTGTGGATTTTAATGGAGGAAAAAGACAGGCCCTTGTGAAGCATCTCAGTTAAGTATTGTAAAATCTGAGGTAAATTGGGCGCTGCTATGCTCATCCCTTAAGATTGGTTCCAGGCACAGAATCTTTTTCATTTTTCAGCATAAGATTTTCTAGTACTTGGCCTCCTAGCCTCTAAAATGATATCCATCACAGATTTACTGAGGGACGGTAGAGGAGAGATTATGTAATTATCCAGGCTGCAAGGTTCAGTGTTAGAAGCTGACGGTGCAGAATCTGGTTCGCCTGCTGAGACAACAGGGAAGGAGTCTGAGGCAGGTGCCATGGGGATAACCGTGACACAGTGCGCAGGAGGGGGTACCAGTGTTGGCGTGGCCAGTCTGGAGCAATCAAAATCATCCTTGGTTTGTCCTGTTTGATTTTTAGTAGTACTTTGGAAAGCAGAGGCAAAGGAGGGAAGGCATACACTGATAGGTTTTTCCAGCTGAAGGGCAGAGCATCCACTTTCCAGGCTTGCTTGTGGGGAGTCCTTGTGCAAAATTTGTCCAATTGATAGTTCTGGGGAGAGGCAAACAGGTTTATATCTGGGCTCCCCATTTGCTTGTCAACATGCTAAAAATCCTTGGTTCCAGTTTCCACTCGTGTGGGTCCATGAGGTTTCTGCCTAGTCCGTCTGCCAGTGTATTTAATTTTCCTAGCAGGAATCGAGCTTTGTAGGTGCACTTGGTAGCTCAAGGATGTGTTCCACAATGCCATATTTTGGAAATATACAGTATATTTCAGAGCATTTGTTATAACTGTATTTGCTATAACTGATTTAAGTATTTTTTTCTGGCTTTTTGATTATTTACTGCTTAGCAACTGCATTTTCGCCTGTTTATACAGCTCTGCATTCTATTTAAACTGTTTTTGTGCTGATTAACAGTTTTGCACTTTTAAAAAGTTATTTGTTGCTTAATTTTACCTGTAGGCTAACACACTCAAGTGCGCTAGCCGTTTAAAAGCATTTATAGCATTTACTGTCTGTTTTTCCTCTGTTTTCTGCAAAAAAGAAAAAAACAAAAAAAAAAATCTTGTTTTCCCGCCTTACTGAACTAGAATAGTCCAATCTTCAGAGTTTGCTGATCTCTGGGCTTTGTCTTGGTTCCTGTGCTATTCCATATCCTTATTTGGATAAAAGGAAGCGTCTTTGTTCACCAGTGGGAGTGGGGAGCACTGAGCAGCCTATTTGTCCCTAGAGGAGTGGTTCCAGCCAGAAACTTGTAGTGTATTGGCCATTTTGGGTCAATTCCTAGCTCTTTTCAGCGCCCTGTAATAAAGCCCGCTTTAGCGTGCTTTTGCGTGATTTAGCGCGGAGTTGCCCATAGAGCACCATCGGGCAGCGCCGGTTAAACTATTTCTGGCTCCATAAAGTCTGCTCTTCAATTTTTCCCTTAGAACTTCTCTACTTGCAATCTAAACAGTCTATTCTCTATCTCAAAAGCTCAGCACTTGCTCCTAAAGCATTTTTATATAGGTAAAGTACTTATATACTAAACAAAGTACTACATTAGCCTAGAATCCCCTTGAGTACCCATTTCCCTATAGGTCCCTTCTGACTCAGTTACACAGCAAACTTTTTCACTTTTTCTAGCATGTCGAAGGGTCAGTTGCTGGCGTTCTCTCCTGTTCAGCTGGTGAATCTGGGCATCTTGAGGCAATGTTACAATTGCCTCATGTACACAGACAACCCACTCCTTCTCCCACAAAACACAAATACATGTGAGAGATGCAACTATATAGCCAAACTGGAGGCTGAGCTCTCTCAACTCAGGACTGGCAAGACCAGACAGGAGGAGAAGGAAACCACGTACACCACAAACCCAGTTCCACATAGAACTATCACAACTGCAAAACAAACACATAAACACACAAAGACATACTCGGAGGCACTGATCAAAAATCTACCAAAACTACAGAGGCCTCCAAAGCAGACACCCAAGCAACTGCCACCTCAAGACATAAGACATGCAACACATAGTTCTCAAAGTCAGTGTGCTAAACAGTCACAGCCCTTAACTCATTCACTCCAGAGCAGCTCAGGAAAAACTGCCTGCTGAATTCCACCATAGGAACAACAGAGCAGCCTGAGCTCATTTTTAGAAAATCCATTTGTAATGCTATACAGAAAACAAATGTTCATAACTCTCTAACTATAAGAGCTACACTAAAAATGTAAACGCAAAAGTTGTACAGCAGACACTGACCTTTCCAACAGTGTAAATGTTGATAGTGCATATCAAAGTCATTATTAAATATTTGGCAAGGAATGCTGATATTGTGCAAATTTTTTACCTTTTTGGAAAAGCAAAGCACAATATCTTGGTCTATGTACCATGTAGACCCATACAATTTGAATTTAATTTGTTAGTATGAATGTCAGCTTTAAAATGATACCTTAACCATTACTGTGTGACGCTCCTTTCATGAGATATTCACAGAAATATGATTAATATATTATTTCTCATAATTGATAAATAAACAAAGCATAATATCTCATCACCTGTAACAGAACTGACATATCAGTGTAGAAGTTGTGCATCTGAATGTCAGCTTCAAAATGATGCATCATTTGTGCGATTACCATGCTCCCTCGCAAAGATATGGGCATAATAATGAGAAGTATTGTAAATGTGTAATTTTCATATTCGTACAAGACTAAACAAACTGTGATATTTGTACGTGTGTACAGTGCCTAGACACAGTTCTTTTACCATGTTGTAAGGAGTAACACTGTCTTCAAAATGAGGTATTACTTCATACAATGAGATGCTCCCTTGCAAAGTTATTTACCAAAATATGAAAAAAATCATAATTTCCATAACCATAAGTCCCAAACAAACTTTGATATCTGCCTAGGAGTACAACATACAGGCACCATTCTTTTACCATGTTAGAACTATAAATAATCTTTTCAAAATGAGGTATTACTTAGCACATTCAGATGCACCCTTGCAAAGTTATTTACCAAAATAGGAAAAGAATCATAATTTCCATAACCTAAGTCCCAAACAAACTTTGATATCTGTACATGTGTATAACATAGAGGCAAAGTTCTTTTACCATGTTGGAGCTATGAAGACTGTCTTCAAAATGAGGTATTACTAAGCACATTCAGATGCTCCCTTGCAAAGTTATTTACCAAAATATGAAAAAAATCATAACTTCCATAACCTAAGTCCGAAAAAAACTTTGATATCGGCCTATGAGTACAACATACAGGCACCATTCTTTTACCATGTTAGAACTATAAATAATCTTTTCAAAATGAGGTATTACTTAGCACATTCAGATGCTCCCTTGCAAAGTTACTTACCAAATTATGAAAAAAAATCAATTTCCATAACCATAAGTCCAAAACAAACCTGAAGCGAGGGAGACTGAATGGAGAGTAGACCAAGACAACACGTGAAAAGACCAAGACTGACCCAGGAAAGCAGCCCAGTGATATAATGTTCAATTGCAGTAGTTCACAAAAAATATGAAGCATATAACCACAATGGGGACTTTACTGTCTATCAAACAAATTGTAAAAATGACAGAAAGAACATGGTGGGGGTGGTGGCCTGAAATGACTGCACAGACAAAAACCCAAATATGGCTTGGCATTCATCAATGTGATAACGACTTCTACTTATGTGAATAACAGTGACAGCTGCTGAGAGTTTTACCTGAAAAATGGTAATGAGTCAGTGTTGTACTGTAACTGCACTTGTTAATGTGATAATTACCTGCATGTCATTGATGCACAGTTCTGCATGCTCAGACATAGGTGATAATTACTGCACCTAACCTGCTGAGTATGCATTCATTATATTACCTGGTGCAGGTGTGACAGACTCATTACCATTTGTTAGGAGAAGACCAGGAGTAATTCAATAAAAATAGTATAGCACTTGCATATTACTGAGCAATTCCTCCTACCTAAATTTTACACAGTAGTGACAGAGCCAGGAATATTGCCCAAAATATATGGTAGCTCTATGCTGGTACTAGTCTGCAAGTCATAACACCTAAAATCAGCAATAAAATATATCTCATGAAGCCTCTTATCCCACCCAAATATATTTTGACTACATGCTCAATACTGTAATGTTGTAGCATACTGTTGCGTCTGTAAATGCACAAATACAAAAAAAATCAGAAATATTTCCCTACATACTGAGTTGATAAATGCTAGAACTACTGTAAAACAGCAATAAAATGTATATAATATTTATATCCTTGAGCCCTTCCTGTCACCTAAACTATACACATCTTGCTGATTATATTAGATTACATTCCCTGTAAGCAATGAATCAAACTTATGAACCAGTAATGACAAAACTATCCATTTCAGAACATTTCAGCCATAAAAGGCCACTCTGACATCTGTCATTATAATTCACCAGTATCAGTCACCAACCACAATCTCTGCAGAAATAAAAATCATCTCATTGGAACATGGCTCATACCATTTGAGAAACACATTCATTTTATTTATTTATTTTATTTTACATTTGTTGACCGGGCTAGTCTATCTGGATATATGTCCATTTTCAGTAGAGGCCCGTGGAGAAAAGCTCCAATGAGTATTACATGGAAGGTGTTACAAGAGAAGTAATAAAAAATATAAAACTAACAGTAAACAACTAGTATATATATATACACATACACACATATATATATATATATATATATATATATATATATATATATATATATACATACACACATATATATATATATATATATATATATATATATATATATATATATATATATCTATATACACATACACACACATATATATATATACCCCCCCCAGGAAATTGCAAATTACAATCTTAGAACCAAAAATACATAAACTACAACCTACGTGATGAGCTTCACAATAATAATTACAATACAAAAAATCAAAACATAAATTTTATAAGAGGAATGCTGAAGTATAATGAGAGGTAAAGAAAAGCTGAAAGGGGTGTAGAGAGAAAAAATAGGGAAGAAGAAAAGTAAAGAAAAAAGGAAAACAGAGTAAGTCTAGTTATTTTTCCAACAGAGTTTGAGAGCAGGCAGTCACCTGCAGAGTTATTAGGACATAGCCATTTTATTGAGGTACTGTGTAGATGGGTCTAAAAAGTGGGGGGAGAGGTCTGGGATCAGATATCTGAGGGTTGATTATACCATATTTTACACCAAAGGTGGAGAACAGGCAGTGCCTGATGAGTTATAGGGCGTAGTAGGGAAAAGGATCAGCAGCTGCCTTCCACATTCATGTCTGCAAGTAATAACACCTAAACTCAGCAATAAAATACA
This sequence comes from Protopterus annectens, assembly GCF_019279795.1. Classification (NCBI taxonomy): domain Eukaryota; kingdom Metazoa; phylum Chordata; order Ceratodontiformes; family Protopteridae; genus Protopterus; species Protopterus annectens. Next base: position 235,690,847 of record NC_056749.1, read on the forward strand.
TCTCACTAAGCCTCTTATCCCACCCAAAACCATTAACCAAGCCTCTTATCCCACCCAAAACCATTACATGAACTTGGGATGAATAGGCTGCAGTCAGGTATTTATGATTCTGTGCCACTGATACAGCTGCATGCAGTTACCTTTGACCAGTACTGTGCTGTTAGAATTGTTTTACAGTCACGGTCATCTATCTCTTCAACATTATGTTTATTTGCTTCCACTTGGAAAGGTTTCAGAAATATTCAACTAAAGACATGCCCATGATGCCACACAACCGGAAATCTTAAACCAAACATTTTTTTCACATGGTCTAACAGTTACTTTTCACAAAAGTATGCACACTGTCAAAGTGCAGGGAGACCATCCACATTTCTATGAGAATTATCCCAGTGAAAAATATTTCAGACTCCAGTGCACTTTTAGAACTGCCACAATCCTTTTACACATTCCCCAAATACCACCTAGAAGCTCTTCTCCATTTAGCACATTCATCTTTTTTTTCCCCAGTGTTTCCTAACACGTACTGTAGAATAACAGGTGTGTTGTACCTTTAAGAATTTCCAAGATCTGTGTGTGCATATAAATACCAAGCATGTGTTAGCTTCAATGCCATAATATCAACACTTTAAGGCAAAACCTGTCAGAAGCTGGCACTCTTGCCAACTTCATCCAAAAACGAAGCAGTGATGGTACTCTACTGCCCTTCAGGCTGGAAGCTCATACTTATACACAAATACAAGAGGTAAAAGATCAAAACAGATCATTTCATCCAAAACAGGAAAGAATACTTCTTACTTCAATACTGCCACTTTAAAGTTGCACCAACTGTCTACAATGGCTAACTCACTAAACACTGAGAAAAATGCAAATTATGTTTATCTATATCCAGTATGTTAGGAGAACGAGGAAAAAAAAAAGTGTTCACAGTACTCAAAGTGCATTCAAACAGTCATTCAAGCAAAAAAGAAAATCCCTTGGACAGGCAAACCTGCCAAGCCAAACTGAAGAAAACTGGGCAGAGAGAACTGGATAGACAAATACAGTCAATAAAAGTGACTTAGGATTCCCATTTGACACCAGCAAAGAAAAGTGAGCACAGGCAGATTTAATTCTAAGGCCGTAAAACACACACAACCTACAAATATTCATACACTTTTGATTTGATTCACAATACCATAGCTATCAAATTCATATTTATATACACAATAAAAATCAAAATAGGGCAACACAAAAATTATTTTTGAAGCCCCAAGTTGAAACATGTATTCTTTCCAAGATGCTCTAAAAGAAAACACTCTTAGCGACACATTTATAAAAAAATGCTGTACAGAGTATAAATCAATCTTCAGGCTGAATATGTTAAGAGACATGCACCCTACATGTGTCTGCGTTCACAGTCACTATCCCAAACCCACACAAATAAAACAGCCATTACTTTAAGCTATTACTGTTAACTGTAAGTAGCCTGCTTGTCCTGGAGGTATTTCCAAACATGCATATCACTGCAGATCACTCAATTATATCCTTAATATATTAACATTTACTCCTCATAATATGGTTGTTGCTGAATGCATAACTGCATTACAAGTAAATGAAAGCAGCAGCCATTATAACGGAGCGTTGTTGTGCAGTAAATATTTCTTATTAGACACATCTCTCCTTATCGTTAAACAATGTGTTGAAACCTAAGAGAATGTATATATATGTTACTCTTTGTAATTTAATAAATGTTAACTCCAGTTACTTATACTGGATATAGACCTGATTATAAATAAAGGCATAAAACGCTAGGTGCTGCAAGCGTGAGGCGTGTCTATAGGCATGCCTCGTATCAGCTAATTTCTTGAAGGCTCAAGTGTTATGCAGCTAAATACTACATGTTTACAACCTAATATAAATCGCAACCATAAAAGATAAATCCTATTACAATAGGTAAACAATAAAAATGTATGCTTAATCTGGTCATATCTACAAGACGTGAACGCTGTTATAGATACCATAGGTAGCAATATGCAATCAAAAATTAATCTAACGTATAAATATAAATCATATATACGAGAGGCATGAATCTAACTTATAACTCACGAATACGAGCATACATGCCTACTATAGGAAACGCAACTGTGTATATATAAGCCATGCAGGCATATTGATTCAAATGTATATAAACCTAAATGTATAGCAAAATGGAACCACAAATAATATCTTATAGACTTCAAAACTAATAATACAGTCCTATACAATTATGTAGGACTTGATATAGAAAAAAACATTATCTTTCAATTTTATTTTTACCACGGAGTCCTGTAAGTGATTTTTTTGATCGTGATTTTTTGATCGTGGTTAGACCTCCGTTTTGTGATATACATTGTTACTACTATCGCACAAAGATGGTCTTTACACATTTTTTCAAACCCTTACTCAGACTTCACTATCAAACACCGGCTGCAGCACTTGATTACCTAATTCAATCATTACTTCCCAGAAGTGCTCAGGGAGACGACATCCAATTAAAAATACTGCAAGAAAGTATAATACCGTAAACCACTTTTAATGGAGTCTCATAGGTTATATGTAAATGAACACAAAGACATATCGACATTTAAACTATATAGCTTTACACCACTACAATCTTTTACTCAAATCGCTAGACTTATAACATTAATAACAGATAAAAGACCATGGGAATGACTTCTGATTATTTAGGGGAAAAAATGTAAAGAGCAGCAGTTTACATAACCGCACATTTGAATATAATTGCATAATCTGATGTTGCTGTATCATTTACAGAAGAAGAAGAATGGAAGACTCTAAGCGAACAGGACAAGGCTACATATAGAGAGGTGATGGTGCAGAATTATGAAATGATGACTTCTGTAGGTAAGCCATGCCTCATTCAGGAATGGCCTAGTCTGAACCATTTAGTTGTTTTGCAATGGACTGCATACCTGCTGTTAAAGTTCTTATGCTTTGCTGCTCATTTAAAAGCTAAACACTTGTTCTGGCAGCTGCTGTCCCTTTCTGTCCTTTCTGAAACCTGCAGGTAATGATTATGTAGAGGTTTCACGATGACAAAAGGGGATGCAGGATTATTTAAAGTGAATAAATATACTTAATCTTGAATTTTTTTATGTATAATTTCATGGACCATGCTTGGGGGGCACAGTGGTTAGCAATGCTGCTTCACAGGTCTTGGTTCTTCAGTCTCGCTGGAGAGCCTTCTGTGCTGAGTCTGCATGCCTTTCCTGTGTCCATGTGTGATTTTTACTCGATGGCAAGTTTTCCTTCGACATCACAAATATATGTCGTAGGTGAACTGTCATTCCTCTGAATTGCTCACAGGAATACATCCCATGCAAGAATGAGTGAGTGCCTAAGAGTTTCCCGTGATAGGATGAGACCCCCATTCAGGATTAGTTGCACTGCCTTGTGCTCACTGATTGCTTGGATATTTCCTAGCTCCTTTGTGACCGTTACCTGGTTTATATGGTGATTTGGAAAATTAACAAATTAATATTGACACAATGTAGGAGAAATATTCAGTATAAAGGATTTTGCATAGTGCTCAGCTCAAACACGTTTTAATTACAATGAGGAGCAGGGGTGTATTTAATTTCACTAAGTACCTTTCATGCTGCCTGGCTTTTTATTTTTAGAGCTTTGTTGGTTAACATTTCTGTATATAATACAATGCAATTAAACTTTCCTTGCACAAGTGTGTTTTGCATCATAGAATGAACTTCCCTTAAGCTTTTACCCATTTTGCCCGTTCGATTCTCAGCGTCTTCTGTGTGGCGACATGCGTGAATGGGCGTTCCTTCGTTGAAGGTTGGGCGTTAGGCCCGGCAAGCCAGTACGTAAAAATCTACTGCCAATCATTAGCGGACTGGAGTTCCGCTGTGGCAACCCCTAACCGGGAAAAGCCGAAAGACACAAACAAACAAATCAGGGAATAAAAATCTATAATACACATGATAAACCCCAATCGAACGCTCGCACCGGCGCTGCTTATTACAGCATAACGAGAGTCAGTTATAACTAATAAAAATCAATTGGCTAGAACCCAGGTGTCCACTAAATAAACGCAGTTGAAACACTAACAAGCCAAAAGTCCTACAATAATGTAGCAACAGCCTGCAGTCCATTTTTTCTGCCACGAACATCAACAAGAAAGCAATAAATCACATCACCCTAAACAGACTTGACTTTTAAACTTTTTTTACAGCTATTACAGGGCTCAATTCTCTACAATGAGCACTTACCTTGATGTACGGAAGATCTCTCTTGCAGTTGTACAGCATTTACCTTTCAAGATTTCCATTCAAAAGACCTACACATTTATGTACAAGACTTCTGTAACAACGAGGCCCTAGGAATGTAACAGGAATTTTGGACAGAGCAACTTTCAGCTTTCATATGTGCTGTTACTGGTGGGGGTGTGAGGCAAGTGGTAGCTTGGATTACAAGAATCCGATTGGCTGCCACCACTTGCTTTATCAAAACCTTTTAAACAGGATTTTCTAAAATATTTTTAATGCAAACAATGTAAAAACATGCTGAATAGTAACTATATAAAGCAATTTACACATTCAGTTACCATTTCAGCGTGTTTTACATTAAGTTCAGCTACAAATCTGGATGCCAGTTTCTCACGTTTGTGGAAGGCACTCGGGGGTAACAGCTTCAAATTACTGTTTTCTCATGGTGCGCTCGGTGTTAAGCACAGAGGCGCCATGAGAAGGTACTCTGGGTTAATGAGTTAAGGCCAAACACAATGCCAGACACACTTGTTATAGGTGACTCCATAGTCAGACACAATGACATCCCACTCACCAGACTGAACAAGGAAAAGATCACAGTAAGCTGCCTGTCAGGCGCTAGAATCCGCCACATAACACAAGCACTTAGGTCACTCCACAGCAAGTACAAGTATGACTCAGTCATTAAGAAAGAAAACAAGTGGTTTCAGGCAAAGTGCTCCCCAAGAAAATGTGCAGATAATTGTAGAAAGTACAAAGGAAGCATTCCACGGCTGGCACAGCACAGATAATTTATTAGTTTAACAAATAAAATGGTTAGCGCTTTCACGTTCCAACAAAACGTTTCTTCAGACCTCAACAAACACACTCCCATATTGCATTTTTATACAAAATTAGCTGCTCATTATCCTATTAGTACAATGATTACATCATTTAAAGTGCAAGCAGTTGTTAAAAACATATATTCTAAAACAGTAATCTAAAAACAATAAAGTTTTCATAAATTGTTAAAAACTAAAATCATTCATCTATATGGTGTCAAGACATATATCTATCAGAATTCATAAGACATTATTTAAGTTAGTATATACACATGAACATGGATATAAATATAAAATATGAAATACAATATGTAATGTAACTATATGAGGGAAGCTATGAGCATGTTGGTTGGATCCATTTTGAAGCTGTGAATGTATAAGACATAAATATGTGCATCTGTGTGGAGAAACCCGATGTCATTGAGTCTAATGCTGGGTTGGTGAACTAAAATATTATCGAAATGCGTGTAGTATGAAATTCTCTTGTTAGCTAATACAAATGTATATATGAAATTAATGAGCATGATAGGAGGACCGCTAGAGAAGACCACAATGGGAACAATTTGGAGCATGTAAAAATAGAAGAAACGTTGACCAGTTATAATGCTTAGCATTCATGGCAATGCGCTTAAAGCGTAGATGATCACACAAAGGAATATCTAAGATCAATGTTTATATGGTCTGGCCAAAAGGAATGGTTTCAATGAGACCTTATCATTTAAACCATGTCCTTTATTGGCCTGGAGTCTTATAATCAATTTATTTTTTTTCTTCCGTGTAATTTTTGATATTTCCTAGTCTATCTGTTCTCACTATCAACTCCAGTGCCATGAACTTAAAGCTGTGTTTAGTTCCTTCCATAATGACATGTTTCGCTAGTGCATTGTTTTCGTTTTCTTTATTAATAGCGTAAATATGTTCCCTAACTCTTTCTCTAAGGGTTCTGTTTGTTTTCCCTATGTAGAATGATAAACAACACTGACACTGCGCTATTTATACAAGATCTCTAGATCTGCAATCTGCGTATTTGTCAAAGACAATTCTCTTCCCATTATCTGGATGAATGAATTCATTGCCATTTAACATATAACTGCATTGATTGCAGTGTCTGCAAGCAAAAGTCCCTTTTCTTTTTGAATATAAAAATTCATTACTGTTGTCATTGTTGTGTTCATAGCAGAGTAACCTTTTTAGAGATTTCATATTTTTATACGTGATATTGGGCCTGTCACCCGCTATTTCCTTTATCATAGGTTCATAGGTTCATACTAGGCTATCTGCCCAAGGGCATTTATAAGCCTAGCCCATAGTTATTTGGCTTTCGCCACCCCTTTAGTTTGAATAAAACTATGCCTATTATTTTGCTGTGCCTCTGTCAAGCAGTGACACTGAAGTAATCCCTGGGGTATATCTGCGATCCCCCATCCATTGGTCGAGATTCCTCTTAAACAAGGCCAGCGAGGTGCTCTGCCTCACATGTACCGGGATTTTGTTCCACAGCATAGGGAGTCTCTGGGTGGTGAATCTGTCCCTCCAGCATGTTCTATTAATAACCGTGTCAAGGTTTAAGTCTCCCGCCCTTGTGGTTCTAAGGGATCTAGATTTTTTGAGGTGAAGCATATTCATCAAATCAGGGTTTGACATGGCCTTATATGTCAGGCACAGGTCACCTCTGAGCAAGCGGTATGAGACTGAATAGAGCTGGAGTTCTTTCAGTCGGGCAGCATAAGACATATTTTTGAGACCCTTTATCTTTTTGGTGAGGAACTTTTGGGGCCTTTCCAGCTGCTGCAGGTGTCTGGTCAGATACATTCCGAATGGGGCATTGTACTCAATCATAGGTCTAATGAGTGATGAGTACAGGGGGGCGATGACCTCCCTTGATCTAGATGTGATCATCTATCATTAACATCTGCCAATTTTTATTTATTATTTCTCTTATCTTATTATTCTTATTAGTGTATGGTATAATCAATCGGGTTTGTGTATTATTTCCTATTTTATTTACTTTTTCCTTTTCTCTACTACCATGCCTATAAAGGTATGGTTTTCCTTTGTCTTTTCTGGATTGGCTACATTCTGAAAGGACCCTCTCTGTATTGGTCTTATTATAGCCCCTCACTATAAAATTCTTCTTTAATGTTTCCTGTTGCTCATCATGTCTTGTTTCATCCGTCACCAGCCTAGAAATCCGTAATGATTGATTTTTAACTATGTTGGAGAAAATATGTCTAGGATGCATACTATCCTGATGTAATAGACTATTTCTCCAACATTCCTTCCTATGCAAATCTGTGTCTATTCTCATTCCATTCTTCATGATGCGTACCTCTAAAAAAATCTATACTCTCAGTAGAGAAAGTATGTTGAAATCTCAAAAAGTCCGTTGTTCCATTAATGTATGTAACAAACTCATTTAACATTTCTATTGTATCATCCCAAACGAGAAAAATATCGTCCACAAAACGCTTGTAGAATTTTATATTATCTAAATATGGATTGTTTCTTTGTATATAGGTCTCTTCCCAGTATGCCATCACCAGATTGGCATATGAGTTGGCTACTGGTGTCCCCATCGCTGTACCCTTTTTCTGTAAATAGTATCTCCCATTATGTGTAAAGACATTATTCTCTAAAACTATTTCCAACAGCATCATGTATCTTATTACTAAATTACTTGGAATATTCTTTTGAATTAGTAATAATCTAACATAATCAATCCCTATACTGTTTGGAATACATGTAAAAAGGGATGTCACGTCTAGTGTTACCAAAATTAGAAGTTATGTACCTACCATAACGTTCCATGTTAGTTGTCTTCATCTCGCCTTCTTCTTGCTGGATGGGTTCGGAGCCGATCCTCGGCTCCGACTCGGCACTAGCTTTAGCTCGAGAACTCCTTTTACCAGCTCGAGGCAACCCTATATCCCATGATGCAAGGCGGAACTACCTCAGATCTCGTTTGGCAGCTAACTAACCCTGCTAAAGACTTATCCTAATATAATTAGGAACCATGGTTCCTAAAAGAAGTCCTCATAACAATGCTCCAGAGGAAGCAATCTAATAGGAACTCTCCAAGATCTGTCCAGGCCAGGGGAAGGAGGTGGGAAGAAGAAGGCGAGATGAAGACAACTAACATGGAACGTTATGGTAGGTACATAACTTCTAAATGTTAAGTTGTCAATCTCGCCTTCATTCTTGCTGGATGGGACCGTCCCTAGCACCTGTATCCCGGTGGCTCAATGGAACAGACTCTTGAGAACAGTGGAACCAAAACTGGCCCTATCTCTGGAGGCCAAATCCAACTTGTAATGAGACACAAAAGTATGAGGCGTGGCCCAAGTAGCTGCTGCACAAATAGTGTCAATGGGAAGTCTATCCTGAAAGGCTACAGAAGTGGATAGACTCCTGGTCGAATGAGCTTTTGGCTTAGAAGATAGTTGTTTGCCCCTTAGAGAGTACACATAGGAAATGGTGGAAGTCAACCATCTAGATAAGGTCACTTTAGATACTGGAAGACCCAACCTGTTTCCTGCATAGGAGACAAACAATTGGTCTGATTTTCTAAGTTGTTTAGTCCTATGTAAGTAGTACCTGAGCTGACGATGAACATCCAAAAATGCAGCTTCTGTTCAGCTCTGTCAGAATAGTTAGGAAAGAAAACTGGTAGATCAATAGATTGGTTAATATTGGCTTGAGATACAACCTTGGGAAGAAAGGAAGGGTTAGTCCTGAGCGAAACCCTATCCTTATGAAACACCAGATAAGGTGAACGAATACAGAGGGCCTGAATCTCAGAAACTCTTCTTGCAGAAGTAACAGCCAGCAAAAATATAGTTTTCCATGTCAACAACTTTAAAGAACACGTAGCAGACGGTTCGAAGGAGGTAGAATTAGGGATGCCAACATTAAGTTCAGATCCCATTGCGGAGGAGGATGTTTCACAGGCGGTTTTAGGAGAAAAACTCCTCTCAAAAAGGCTTTGCATAACCTATGAGACATGATGTTATTGTCCTGCAAGCCAACATGAAATTTGGAAATAGCAGCCATTTGTACTTTGACTGTAGATGATGACGATCCTGAATGAAAAACCTCCGCCAGGAAATCCAAAACAGAATGTATAGGAGCGGTGAAGGGATCAATATTTTTGGCGTTTGCCCAAATAGAAAAGCGTCGCCACTTGCTAGCATAAACAGTTCTAGTGGACGACTTTAAAGAAGACACTAAAATGTCTCTGACTGAGTCAGAAATCATTGGAAGCCTGGCTAGGGAAGGAAGTGGAGCAACCAAGCAGTGAGGTTGAGAGAATGAATGGCTCGGTGCTGCTGACCCGACTGGTGGATCAAAAGATCCGAACTGGGTCCAGATGCCAGGGCTGCACCAGAAGGTGATGATGTAGAGACGGAAACCAAATTTGTCGAGGCCAATATGGAGCAATGAGGATCAATTTGGCTCTCAAAACGGTGGCTTTCTGAATGACTTGTGGAATCAATGGAAAGGGAGGAAAAGCATAAAGAAGTCCCCGAGGCCAATCCTGGGTTAGAGAGTCTCTCAAGGGTTGGCCTGGAAGAGGAAATAGTGTGAAGTAATCTGGGCACTTGCTGTTTTGAGGGGTAGCGAAAAGATCGCAACAAGGGTGCCCCACTTCAGAAAAATCTGATCCACTACAGACTGATTGAGAGACCACTCGTGAGGCATCAGAATAGATCTGCTTAGCCTGTCCGCCAATAGGTTGGACCTGCCGGGATGTGCGTTCCTATCAGCAACCGCTGAGAAGAGATCGCCCATTGCCAAAGTCTGAGAGCTTCTCGACATAAGGGATAGGACCTGGTTCCGCCCTGTTTGTTGATGTACCAGACCACGGACATGTTGTCCGTCTGTACTGCAATAGTCCCTGTGGGAAGAAAGTCGAGGGCTTGCAACGTTAAAAGCACTGCTCTCATCTCCAGGACATTTATGTGCAGGTGGTATTCTATGGGTTGCCACGTCCGTGGACCATCCTGCCCTGATAATGCCCCCACCCGATCAGAGAGGCATCCGTGGTGACTGTGGCAACTGGAGGAGGAGGAACAAATGGTCGGCCCTGCTGAAGAAGAGGGGAAGATACCCACCATCGTAGATGAGCCCTGCAAGACTGTGTCACTAAGATCTCGTGTCTCATGGGCAGATCGTGGTACGACCACTGCGTGAACAACATCCACTGCAGGAGACGATGTGGAAGCGAGCTAGTGGAAGAAGAACAATGGCTGCAGCCATTAGGCCTAGAACCTTCAAGACAAACCTGGCTTTGACCTTGTTGCTTTGTAACAGAAGCTGAACAAATTTCTGGATGTCCAGAATCCTTTGATTTGTTAGTCTGGCTAACATTTTGACGGTATCTAACTCTGCCTATAAAGGTGATAGATTGGCAAGGCAGCAGAGAGGATTTTTCAAATTCACGAAATTCCTAGACTCTTGCAAAGCTGTAAGGTGTAATCTCTGGACCGAAGAAGCTGATCCCTGGAGGTGGCGGAGAGGAGCCAGTCGTCCAAATAAGGAAACACTTGGAATCCTCGGCGTCTCAGGTGAGCTGTGACCACCGCCATGCATTTGGTGAACACTCTGGGGGCTGAAGTGAGGCCAAAGGGCAGTGCTCTGAATTGGTAATGACTGGCTCCCAGCCGAAAGCGGAGAAACCTTCTGGAGCCGCCTGTGAATCTTTATGTGATAGTACGCATCCTGAAGGTCTATCGAGCACATCCAGTTGTCCTTGCCCAGAAAGGGCAGAATGGATTGCAGCGTGACCATCCAGAATCTTGCCTTGTGACAGACTTGTTTAGTCTGCTTAGGTCTAGTATTGGTCTCCAATCTCCCGTCCTTTTGGGGACCAAAAAGAATCTTGAGTAGAAGCCGGATCCTACTTGGTCTGCCGGCACTGTTTGGATGGCTCTTTTTCCCAGGAGTTTTGAAACTTCCTGTTTTGCCAAATCCCTTTGACCGGGTGAGATGTCTGGAAGGGATTGTAGGGTACGGGAAACCTTTCAAGGGGATTTTGTAACCCTCGGATATAATCGACTGTACCCACTTCTCTTGTGATAGGGATTGCCAGGCTACTGGGTACAGCGAAATTCTTCCCCGACTGCCTCCAAGGGTGGACAGTCGGCAACACCACAGTGATGGTGAAAGTGCTTCTCAGGAAGAGGCTCCCTGTTGCCCTGGTTCTGAGGACCCCCTGCCTCTAGGGCGGCGTCTATTATTGTTACCCCTCTGCCTCTAGGGGTAAACTGACCACGGTGTCCGTGTAGCTCCTTGGGCTTTACGGAACCACATCTTCCCCTTCTGACCCTTGGGATATGGTCTAGAAGGAGTGGAAAACTGGACTCCAACGGCAGAAAGAGTTTTACCGTCTTGTTCACATCTGGTCAAAGTATCCTTCACCTGAGGTCCGAACAAAGCCGAACCGTCAAAGGGGTGTTGGTGAAGGACGCCTTAAAGGGGTCCGCAAAATTACACAGCCGCATCCAGGCTTGGCGCCTAAGAGCAACACCTGTGCCTGCGGCCCTGCTCGCTCCATCGGCTGCATAAGATATGAGCCGCATGGAGGAGTTAGATATCGAATTCAGGATAGCTAGCTGAGAGGCAATCTTTTCCTGAGCCCCAGCAGCTGAAGGATCCTGGACTACTTCCCCCAGTTCCTTGAGAATATCTCGTTGAAGCCTGGTGAAGTGACAAAGGTAATTCAGCGAACGCATTGCAAAGGTCGCTGAAGAAAACATCCGCTTTCCATACCTGTCCATGGTCCTAGAATCCTTATTAGGAGGATGGACAGGTACTGAAGGATCCGCCAGTTCCTTCTTAGTGGCCGCCACCACCATAGCATCCACAGAGACACCTTTGGACAGGAACTGTTTGTCCGAAGGGGCCGTGATGAATTTGGATGGTCTCCTGGGGACAGGTTCCACAGAATCTGGAGCCACGCCTTCCGAGCCACTACCTGCATGAGTGGGTCGAAGGCGGAGACACCCAGGAGGTGGAGGGTCGGGATCCAAAGCCTCCAGGTATACCGACTCATCCTCGGAGGGGTCAATGGAGGGCCAATTCCCCCTCTGTTTGAGGAGCTCAAGGATGTCTGAAAATGAGACATCCTCAGAGCGCGTCCGTGGGGACCCCTCCGTCTCATCTAAGTCGGTATCAGATGTAGTAGACCCAGGGGAGTCTGTGTGTTTCCTCTTACGCCCTCTTCCGAGGGGTTCACCTGCAGGGTCAGGAGAAACCTCGGAAGAGGAGGAAATTCCCAGTGGGGAAACCTGGGGCGATGGATCCCTGGGCCTGAGAGCAAGAGGCTGGCAAGAGGCTTCTGCAGGCACTGATGAGGGAGGAGCTAGAGGGATAGACCGTTGACCAGGCTCAGAGGCCAGGACACTCCTCATCACCTCAAAGGCTCCTCTCCCGGGAGACCTGAACACACCCGCTCCAAGAAACAGGAATGGTCGGCTCCAAGGAGAGAAGGCTCAGAGGCAGATGTCGGCGCCGAGCTTACCAAAGCCGAAGCTCCGAGAGGGAGAGCGGGTCGGACAAGGGTCCGATGCCACTAGCCCCTCGAGCCGACAGTGGAAACCCGACGACCGGATCCCTCCAAGGAAAGTCTCAAGGAGGAGATCGGAGCCGAGGATGACGGAGCCGAAGGATGTATCGGCTCCGCATCAAACAGTCGCTGTCCCAAGAAGCTCCGGCCCGAACTCTGGTGTGGAGTCGGAGGAGGAATCTCAAGAATTGGGGCTGTAGCAAGTCTGTTGAGACGGGCTATGGAGCATTTGGGCCAGTGCCTGAGACTTCAACAGCCTGCTTACCACCCTCTCCAAATCGTGGTCAGACAGCCTGGAAGATCTCGAAGATCGGCTCCGATGGCTCCGCTCCGACAAAAGAGGAGACCCCGGAGCCGAGTGGATACTTAGTATCGAAGGGGACCGGGATCTCTTGCGGGCCGGAGCCGAAGTCCCTTGAACCCCAGATGGAGCCGAGGATCTCGCCCGATGCTGGATAAAGTGGCGGCTCCAGCCGGAGCCGACAAGGCAACAGTAGTCAGGGTATCGGAGCCGCCGGCACCGAACCCACTACTCTGGCAGAAGAAGCATCGGTTCCAGCCGGGCCGATATCGGCTCGACGGAGCCGGAGCCACCGGAGGAGGCTTAGACACTGTAGCCTGAGCCTTCGGTGGCTTAAGAGGTTTTCCTGCCCCTTGCTTAGGAGGAGAACCTTCAGGTTTCAACAAACCTCGGAGGATCAGTTTGTTCCTCCTTTCCTGCAGGACTCGCTGGCTAAAGGCATGACACAACGCACAGGAGTCCTGCAGGTGCAAAGGCCCCAGGCAATACACACAAGAAGTGTGACCGTCTGTCAGGGACATTTTCTGACAGCACTGGTCACACTTCTTGAAGCCTGAGACCTTGCCTTCCTAGACATCCTAAAAGGATATACACAAACAGTCCCCACAAACACACAACTTAATCCCTACACAGACACACAGGAAGGGAATAACTTGGGGAACTAGGCCTGACTAAAACTTTCACTGAAAAACTATATTAAAAGTTTAAAAAAGGAAGGGAATAGGGTGGGCTGTACTAAATACAGGCTAACCTAACACTGAAGGGAAATTAAACCCCTAACTAACTTTTTTCTTATTTAACAAGAAAAACTTACCTCAGCTGGCAAAGGAGACCTCTTTCGCTAAGCGGCAAACGAGATCTGAGGTAGTTCCGCCTTGCATCATGGGATATAGGGTTGCCTCGAGCTGGTAAAAGGAGTTCTCGAGCTAAAGCTAGTGCCGAGTCGGAGCCGAGGATCGGCTCCGAACCCATCCAGCAAGAATGAAGGCGAGATTGACAACTTAACATTATCTCTTTCAATGTTGCTGTTACCATCTATATAGTCTGCATAACCATAAAGGAACTCTTCCGTGTCCCTTACTACGGACTTGATATCAATCAACATAGGTTTCAACTGTTTCTCTAAATAGATTGAAAGAGGCTCGGTTGCCCACCCCCTTCCAGAGACTATTGGTCTCAAAGGGGGGGTCATATAGATTTTTATGTACTTTGGGCAGCCCTCTGTATGTTGGTAAAAGTGGTTCCTTGACCAAAAAATAGATGTATAAGTCATTATCAATTATGTTACAAAGTAACATGTCATATAGCATCTCTTGTACATTTCTAATCACTCTATTTAGAGATACACTATTTAAAATTTCATAAGTGTCAGTTTCATCCAATAACTCCTCCATCTTCATCACATACATACTTTTGTCCATTATCACAACGGAACCACCCTTGTCCGCTTGTCTGATAATGATATTATTGTTCAACTGTAATTTCTTTATTGCTTCATTCTCACCATTACTTAGATTATAATATTCTAATCTTTCATTCATAGCATAGTAATTAATCAGATCACTTTCACAAGATTTCTCAAAAGCTTCTATTATGGAATTAGATGGTGGTATGAATGTAGATTGCTTTTTAAAAACATGGAAGCGTGCCTCTGCTTTAAGGTAATTCCAAGAGGTTTGCGGGTTTTGAAAATGCCGACTTTCGGCAATACTTACCCGGAACTTTTAATTAAATGGCAGAGACTCAACATGGAAACAAGTTATGGCTATATAAAATTATTAGTTGAACAGTATCAGTTAATAGAAGACTCATTGAGTCAAGATATATATGCATTGGAAAATAAACTTAAAAACATTTTGGAACATGATGAAATGGTTATTTTTCACAAGGATTTGACTACTACTTTATCATTATTGGACAATAAACTACTACAGGATAAGAAAAAGAAATTGGAAAGAGACTATAACGATTTTGTTAAGGGGCAGGTCTTTTCTTGGCCGAAGGATTTTATTAAGTATGACACCAATAACGTTGACAATAATAATAAACTACTTAACTCTAATTATAAGAAAGGTATGCAACCTCGAGGGTCGTATGCGGAGGCTACTTTACGAAGTACTGCGCATGCTACACCAAATCAAGAAGACCTAACAACGTCTTCAGCTGGAGGCCCCGACGCTTTGACATCAAAAAACCACGCATTCAATGGTGAGGAGCGAATGAGTTCCAGATCTAGGCAGGAGACGGTTATTATCCATGCGACCGAAGGGGAGGTGAACACTGACCGGAGGGAGCCATTAAGTGGAAACCATGATGACAACCAGCACACAACAGTGGATTATTGCGAAGGGGCAAGTTTAATGATGAACGCTGCTCAGCGTGACGCTACCAATGGAACCAGTAAGAAGAAAGGCATCAATAATGGATGTGTATTTTTCCAGGAAGATACCCTATTCGAACTTGAAGGGGATCATTCTTTTCCGTATCCGATAAAGCACATGGAACGGAGAATTTGGCCAACAATGAAAACCACGAAAAAACGGAAGAACTCAGAGGAAATATACGAGTTCCAGAAGAAGATACTTCGCCCAATACAAAGGGACTGATTATTAATATTTCGAGGTATGTTTTAAGTGAGACTGAGAGCTCTTTGTTGAATAAAGGCCTATCCTTTATTCCATCCAAACATGCGGATGTTACTGATGTTATAGTAGATGTGAAATTGTTTACTAGAAACTTGAATTTAAGACCATCACTAGGCAATAATGACAACAATGTCAATCCATGTGAAAATGTTTTTAAAAAGCAATCTACATTCATACCACCATCTAATTCCATAATAGAAGCTTTTGAGAAATCTTGTGAAAGTGATCTGATTTAGAATATTATAATCTAAATAATGGTGAGAATGAAGCAATAAAGAAATTACAGTTGAACAATAAAATCATTATCAGACAAGCGGACAAGGGTGGTTCCGTTGTGATAATGGACAAAAGTATGTATGTGATGAAGATGGAGGAGTTATTGGATGAAACTGACACTTATGAAATTTTAAATAGTGTATCTCTAAATAGAGTGATTAGAAATGTACAAGAGATGCTATATGACATTTTACTTTGTAACATAATTGATAATGACTTGTACATCTATTTTTTGGTCAAGGAACCACTTATACCAACATACAGAGGGTTGCCCAAAGTACATAAAAATCTATATGACCCCCCTTTGAGACCAATAGTCTCTGGAAGGGGGTGGGCAACCGAGCCTCTTTCAATCTATTTAGAGAAACAGTTGAAACCTATGTTGATTGATATCAAGTCCGTAGTAAGGGACACGGAAGAGTTCCTTTATGGTTATGCAGACTATATAGATGGTAACAGCAACATTGAAAGAGATATTTTGGTAACACTAGACGTGACATCCCTTTTTACATGTATTCCAAACAGTATAGGGATTGATTATGTTAGATTATTACTAATTCAAAAGAATATTCCAAGTAATTTAGTAATAAGATACATGATGCTGTTGGAAATAGTTTTAGAGAATAATGTCTTTACACATAATTGGAGATACTATTTACAGAAAAAGGGTGCAGCGATGGGGACACCAGTAGCCAACTCATATGCCAATCTGGTGATGGCATACTGGGAAGAGACCTATATACAAAGAAACAATCCATATTTAGAGAATATAAAATTCTACAAGCGTTTTGTGGACGATATTTTTCTCGTTTGGGATGATACAATAGAAATGTTAAATGAGTTTGTTACATACATTAATGGAACAACGGACTTTTTGAGATTTCAACATACTTTCTCTACTGAGAGTATAGATTTTTTAGATGTACGCATCATGAAGAATGGAATGAGAATAGACACAGATTTGCATAGGAAGGAATGTTGGAGAAATAATCTATTACATCAGGATAGTATGCATCCTAGACACATTTTCTCCAACATAGTTAAAAATCAATCATTACGGATTTCTAGGCTGGTGACGGATGAAACAAGACATGATGAGCAACAGGAAACATTAAAGAAGAATTTTATAGTGAGGGGCTATAATAAGACCAATACAGAGAAGGTCCTTTCAGAATGTAGCCAATCCAGAAAAGACAAAGGAAAACCATACCTTTATAGGCATGGTAGTAGAGAAAAGGAAAAAGTAAATAAAATAGGAAATAATACACAAACCCGATTGATTATACCATACACTAATAAGAATAATAAGATAAGAGAAATAATAAATAAAAATTGGCAGATGTTAATGATAGATGATAGGATAAAGGAAATAGCGGGTGACAGGCCCAATATCACGTATAAAAATATGAAATCTCTAAAAAGGTTACTCTGCTATGAACACAACAATGACAACAGTAATGAATTTTTATATTCCAAAAGAAAAGGGACTTTTGCTTGCAGACACTGCAATCAATGCAGTTATATGTTAAATGGCAATGAATTCATTCATCCAGATAATGGGAAGAGAATTGTCTTTGACAAATTTATTTTTATTTATTTAATTTATTTAACATTTGTTGACCGGGAAAGTCCGACTAGGTTCCACAGAGCCTGTTTTCAGCGGAGGCCCGGGGAGAAATGCTCCAGATGCATGTCTTTGAAATGTGGGAGGAAACCGGAGTACCCGGAGGAAACCCACGCGAACACAGGGAGAACATGCAAACTCCACACAGAAGGCACCCCAGCCGAGAATCGAACCAGAGAACCTCTTGCTGTGAGGCGACAACGTTAACCGCTGCACCACTGTGCCGCCAAATACGCAGATTGCAGATCTAGAGATCTCGTATATATAGCGCAGTGTCAGTGTTGTTTATCATTCTACATAGGGAAAACAAACAGAACCCTTAGAGAAAGAGTTAGGGAACATATTTACGCTATTAATAAAGAAAACGAAAACAATGCACTAGCGAAACATGTCATTATGGAAGGAACTAAACACAGCTTTAAGTTCATGGCACTGGAGTTGATAGTGAGAACAGATAGACTAGGAAATATCAAAAATTACACGGAAGAGAAAGAAAATAAATGGATTATAAGACTCCAGGCCAATAAAGGACATGGTTTAAATGATAAGGTCTCATTGAAACCATTCCTTTTGGCCAGACCATATAAACATTGATCTTAGATATTCCTTTGTGTGATCATCTACGCTTTAAGCGCATTGCCATGAATGCTAAGCATTATAACTGGTCAACTTTTCTTCTATTTTTACATGCTCCAAATTGTTCCCATTGTGGTCATCTCTAGCGGTCCTCCTATCATGCTCATTAATTTTATATATACATTTGTATTAGCTAACATGAGAATTTCATACTACACGCATTTCGATAATATTTTAGTTCACCAACCCAGCATTAGAGACTCAATGACATGGGGTTTCTCCACACAGATGCACATATTTATGTCTTATACATTCACAGCTTCAAAATGGATCCAACCAACATACTCATAGATTCCCTCATATAGTTACATTACATATTATATTTCATATTTTATATTTATATCCATGTTCATGTGTATATACTAACTTAAATAATGTCTTATGAATTCTGATAGATATATGTCTTGACACCATATAAATGAATGATTTTAGTTTTTAACAATTTGTTATGAAAATTTTATTGTTTTTAGATTACTGTTTTAGAATATATGTTTTTAACAACTGCTTGCACTTTAAATGATGTAATCATTGTACTAATAGGATAATGAGCATCTAATTTTGTATAAAAATGCAATATGGGAGTGTGTTTGTTGAGGTCTGAAGAAATGTTTTGTTGGAACGTGAAAGCGCTAACCATTTTATTTGTTAAATAAATTATCTGTGCTGTGCCAGCCGTGGAATGACTCAGTCATTGTCCATGCCGGTGTGAACGACCTGAGACGTACCTCCCTGGACTACATGAAAAGAGACATAGAGGAGCTCTCAGGTTATGTAGCCCAGGCCGGTATGACCCTGACCCGGAGCAGTATCCTACCCTCACCAAGAATGATGCCACAATACAGAGACAAAAAGATCAGCTTTAATAATTGGCTTAATTACTGGTATCATTCTAAGGGGATCCAATGTCTGTCTGCCTGGGATAACATGCTTGACAAGCCACGCTGCTTCGCAAGGGACGGCTTGCACCTGTCACCCCTAGGCTTCCGGATATTGGCAAAGGCTCTTGCCACCCCCATACTGCCTTTTTTAGGCAAGGCTCAAATGATAAACCTACCGCCCTAGAAAACAAAAATGGAGAAAAACTAAGGGTAATACTGCTCAATGCCAGAAGTCTAAACCTCAAGATGCACTCAAGCCCTCCTCAGTATGGAGAACATCGATGTCTGTGCTGTGACTGAAACCTGGTTCAAGGCTCCTGAGAGCACCCCAGCACTATCAGGTTATACCTCATATCATGCGTTCCGGCCCCAAAATCCGGACCGAACTACAAAAGGAGGGGGAGTATCCATATTCATAAAGGACACCCACACCTCCAGGTTAGTGGCAACGCACGAAGCATCGGAGACCATCCAGGTGCAATTAACCATAGGTAAAACTGCCCTACAGTTTGTAGCATGCTACAGACCACCCTCTCAAACTCAGGAAACCCACACAGCCTTCCTGAAGACACTGGAGAGTATGAATGTCTCTCCAAACACCATCATATTAGGTGACTTCAACTACCCAAACATAGACTGGGAACATTACTCAAGCCCCAACACCCTAACCCAAAGGTTCCTGGAGTTCATAAACTCAAAATGCTATGGAACAACTAGTCACCATTCCCACAAGAGGAGAAAATATACTAGACCTGATCATCACAAACATGGGGACAAAATGCTCCACACGAAGTATATCCCTCATTGGTGAGATCAGACCATAAATTAATCTCACTGGAGATCCACATCCCGCCCCCAACCCCAGCAAAAAAGACCACAGTGAAGAACTTCTCAAAAGCAAACTTCACACTTCTTAAGACTGGAGTGGTATCCTTCAAGGCCCCCGAGCCAGTGGAAACCACAACCCATGCTGCTGAAACCCTTACAAATGCCTTCTACGAGCACCTCCAGGAATGTATGGATCAAGCAATCCCTAATAAAATCAAGACCCTTTCCACCAAAGGCAGGCGCCCGGTCTGGTGTACCCCAGCCATAAACAAACTCTACAACAAGAGGAGAAAGCTACTACATGACAGAGCAAAATCCCTAAAAGGGAAGACATCTCTGATCACTACTAGCAAAAAACTACGATCACTCAAAATCATCCAAAGCCAACTTTGAGAGAAAAATCGCTAATGACACAAAAGACAATCATAAGGCCTTCTTTTAGCTATGTTAGAAACCTGGGTGGAAACTCCCAGATATGCTCAGAATTAGTCCAAAATGATACAAAAATAGTACAGTTTTGTACCTACCATAAATGTAGATGTCCGATAGGTATGCATATGCACTCATAACATATGGGTTGTCCTGCCTCAGGCAGCCCTTCGGTCGGCCGGATTCCAAAGTCTGGGTCTGGCCTCGGCTGATGTTGCACTTTCCCCGACGTCAGAGCGTCTGGGGTATAATAGCATCAGCCGACGCCATTTTCCTCAGTTTTTCTTGCCCCAGATGCCAGGTGCCCTCTAGGAAGGCTAAATTTGGACAAATGCTGAAAAGTTCCAAACATTTGCAAAATTATATACATGTATAAACAAACAAATACACCATAATAGATTCCCCCAGCTAGCTAAAAGAGGGGTAAGTACCCTAGGAATACCACAGAGGGGTAGGAGGGAGGGTAATCCTGACTGCAGATGCATACCTATCGGACATCTACATTTATGGTAGGTAAAAAACTGTACTATGTCCTTCAAGGATGCATCTGCAGTCATAACATATGGGTAGAATACCATAGCCAATCTGGGGAGGAGGTACTAAGAAAAGGATGGTGTAGTTAAGATCCCCTGCAGGACTGCAGTAGCAAAACCTGCTCTGGATCTGGAGTATAAAGGTAGATTGTAATGCTTGGCAAATGTATGCACGGAGCTCCAAGTAGCAGCTTCTAAAATGTCCTTGGTAGCCACTCCTCGTAGGAAGGCTGTAGTGGTGGCCGTGGCCCTTGTGGAATGAGGCCTGATGTTTTCAGGAACTGTCTTTCCATGAAAGGAGTAACAAAATCGAATGCAATTTCCTATCCATTTTGAAATTGTCCGTTTGGAAATTGCTCTTCCTTGCACCCCAGTAGCATATGCTACAAAAAGTTGGTCAGTTTTTCTGCTAGTTTTTGTTCTGTCCAAGTAGTAGCATAGTTGTCTGTGTATATCCAGGGTGTGCAAAAGTTTTTCCCCTGTATTCTGTGGATTAGGGAAGAACGTAGGCAGGTGAATAGCTTGGTTCAAGGATACCCTAGATACCACCTTTAGCATAAAAGCAGGATTGGTTCTTAGTGAAACTCTGTCCTGGTGGAAAATAAGAAATGGCTGCACTGCCATTAATGCTTGTAACTCAGATACTCTTCTTGCTGAAGTGATTGCCAGAAGGAATGCAGTCTTCCAAGACAGAAACTGTAGATCTGTTGATGCTGCTGGTTCAAAAGGAGGAAGTGTCAGTTTCTCCAGCACAAAGTTGAGATCCCAAGAAGGTAGAGGGGGTCTTCTTGGAGGTTTAATATTTTTGATCCCTCTCAGAAATTGTCTGAGGAGAGGGTGCGAGAAGATAGGTGGATCCACATTGTATTCTGCTGAAATTGCTGAAGCATGAATCTTAATGGAAGAATAGGACAGGCCATTGTGGAACAATTCTGCTAAGTATTCTAGGATATGTGTTATGTTTGCCACTGTGACATCTGAGCCTTTTGATGTGCTCCAAATGAGAAATCTCTTCCATTTAGCTGAGTATGTCTTCCTTGTGGAAGGCCTGCGAGCCTCCAAGATAATGTCCTTCACCCTCTGACATAAAACAGGTGGATTTGGATTTAAGGAATTTTCCAGGCAGTTAGCTGCAATGTTTACAAGTTGGGATGCAGGGTCTTGAAATTCTTCTGCGTCAGAAGAAGAGGCCATAGGGGGAGAGGCCATGATTTTGCCTGAGACATGCTTCTCAATAATGGATACCAGTGTTGCCTTGGCCAGTCTGGAGCTATTAGTATCACTCTTGGCTGTTCCTCCCTGATCTTCAGTAGAACCTTGTACATCAATGGGAGAGGTGGGAAGGCATATACTGTTAGGGCTTTCCAGCTGAAAGAGAGAGAGTCCACCCTCCAAGCTTGTGGGTGGTATGTCCTTGAGCAGAATGTCCTCTGTTGATGGTTGAGTGGGGAGGCGAACAGATCTATCTCCGGCATTCCCCATGTCTTTGCTATGAGTTGGAAGACGTCCGGGTGAAGCATCCATTCGTGTGCATCCATGGTAGTTCTGCTTAAGCTGTCCGCCAGTGTATTTTCTTTCCCTGGCATGAATTGGGACTGTAGTTGGATATTGAGATTCAGGCATAGTTCCCAGAGATTCATAGCCATCCGGCATAGTGGGTAAGAGTGTGTGCCTCCCTGCTTGTTTATGTACCACATGACCGTGGTGTTGTCTGTCCTTATTAACAGGTGTCCTGGTTGGAGGAAGGGTTTGAATGCCTCGATTGCATGCTTCACTGCCAGCATTTCCTTTTGGTTTATGTGCATGCTTAGCTGTCCTTGAGGCCATAGGCCTTGGATACATTTGCCCTCCATGTGTGCTCCCCATCCTCGGTCAGAGGCGTCCGTGGTGATGGTCTGCCTTGGTTTTGGTTTGTTGAAAGGCAACCCTCTGTTGGACTGGCAGGCCTGAGCCCACCACAGGAATTCCTTTTGAAGGCCTGGAATGATTGGTATCATGGTTTCTAAACTGTGACTGTGTTGAGACCATACATTCCTTAGGTACCATTGTAATTTCCTCATATGCAGCCTGGCATGCGGTATCAGAATTATGCAGGATGCCATGTAACCCAGGGCCTGCAGGATTTTCCTTGCAGTAAGCTGAGTTTGTCTTGCCAGCATCATGAAGTAATCTGGAAGTTGTTTTTGTTTTTCTTCTGCGAGAAAGGCCATTTGGGTGGTTGTGTCCAGATCTGCACCCAAAAAAGTTATCCTTTGGGATGGTACTAGTCTTGACTTTTGGATGTTGACTGTGTATCCCAAGGTCTGTAGCAGGTGTATGGCATAGGCCAAGTCGTTTATCAAATTTCCCTTGTTGTCCGCTTGTATTAGGCAGTCGTCCAGGTATGGGTAAATTTGAATTCCTGTAGTCTGCAATGTGCAATTACTGATGCCAGGCATTTCGTGAATACTCTGGGCGCAGTAGATAAGCCAAAGGGCAATGCTGAGAATTGATAATGCTCTGATCCTGCAAGAAATCTGAGGTGTCTTCTGCAACTTGGTCGAATAGGGACGTGCAGGTATGCCTCCTTGAGATCTAGAGTCACCAGCCAAGACTCCTTGCCCAACATGGGAAGAAGTTGCTGTAGGGTCAGCATTTTGAATTTTGGCACAATGAGATAAGTGTTCAGTGCGGACAGGTCGAGAATAGGCCTCCATTGATTTTCTTTTCTTGGTACAAGGAATAGTCTGGAGTAAAATCCTTGGCCTTGTTCTGAACATGGTACCTTCTCTATGGCTTTCATCTGAAGTAAATTGTTGATCTGTGTTAAAGCCTCTGCCCTCTGATTTGGTGGAAGGTTTGGCATTCCGCTTCTTTTTGGCAAAGTGTGGAAGTGGAACCTGTATCCTTTGTCTATTATCTGCAGTGTCCATGCATCATTTGTAATATAATGCCAGTTTGTTGAGAATAAAGCCAGCTTTCCGCCCAAGGGTGCTTCCAGTTGTTCCCTGGTAGGCGGAATCAGAGTTAAGTCATTGAGCCTGTCCTGGTGTAGTGGTTGTTGTTGTTGCACTACTTCTCTGGTTGGCAGGCTGCCACTGACGGCCTCTGTAGGAGCCCTTAGATTGACCTCTGCCTCTAGGGCGCCTGTTCCTGCCTCTCTGGGCTCTGTCCGAGTCTGGAAAGGACCAATTCTTAGTAGGTCAGTTTCTGCTGAATCTCGGTGGTTGTACTTGCAGGAAATCTTTAACTGTTTGCACAGATTTTGCCTTTTCTTCAACCTTTTTTAAGACCTCCTGAGCAGAGGAGCCAAATAAATTTTGTTTCTCCATTGGAGCATCCAGGAGTTTAGCTTTGACATGGTCTGGCAAAGATTGTTCCTTCAGCCAGGCATGCCTATGAATAACTGCTCCAGTCATAGCTGATCTAAATGAAGCCTCCAGTGCATCATAGCCACATTTTAAGAAGTGATTACTAACCTGTTGTGAATTGTGTACCAAATCCTGAAGGGATTTACGGTCTAAAGGTTCAGGAGAAGAAAGTTTCTTATTCAGTTCATCTAACAAATACTCTTGGTACTGTATCATATGAAATTGACAGTTTAATGCCCTGACAGAAAGAGTTGCAGAAGTATACACCTTCTTTCCCCATCTCTCTAAAGCTCTAGACTCTCTTTCAGAGGGTAGAGGATTTTTGGCAGAAGCGGCCGCAACCCCTTTAGGGCCCTGAGAAATAGTTTCTGGGTCTGCAGAATGTGCTTTATACAGATGGAAATGAGAATCCGGGACCCTGTAGTATCAGGGAGTACCCCTCACTGGTGAGATCAGATCACAAACTAATCTTGCTGGAGGTCCTCATCCCACCCCCACCTGAAATAAAAAAGACCACAGTAAAAAACTTCTCGAAAGCCGACTTCACACTTCTAAAGACTAGTGTGGTCTCCTTTAAGGCCCCGAGGCGGAAAACAGTACTCAAGCCGCTGAATCACTTACAAATGCCTTCTACCAGCACCTGCAGGACTGCATGGATAAGGCAATCCCAAGCAAAACAAAGACTCTTTGTACCAAGGGCAA
Organism: Protopterus annectens; assembly: GCF_019279795.1. Classification (NCBI taxonomy): domain Eukaryota; kingdom Metazoa; phylum Chordata; order Ceratodontiformes; family Protopteridae; genus Protopterus; species Protopterus annectens. Next base: position 235,715,693 of record NC_056749.1, read on the forward strand.
GCGTCCAGTCTGGTGGACCCCAGCCATAAACAAACTCTACAACAAAAAGGAGGAAGCTACTACAAAATCCTTAAAAGGTAAGACACCTTTGATCACTATAAGTAAAAAACTAAGAGCTCTCATAAAATCATCCAAAGCAAATTTTGAGAGAAAAATAGCTAAAGACTCAAAAGACAATCATAACGCCTTCTTTAGCTATGTTAGAAACCTGGGAGGAAACTCCCAGATATGCTCAGAACTAGTTCAAAATGATGTGAAGATTACTGATCCTACAGACATTGCCAACATACCGGCTGATAGGTTCAGTGCAAACTTCTCCCCCACAAAAGGAGAGATATCTATACCAAATGGTTGCAGCCCCCCAAACATCTCAAACGCCCAAGTGAGAACTGCTCTCTCCAAAGCAAAAAACACAGCATCCATGGGACCTGATGGTGTCCCAGGCTGTGTGCTCCACGAACTCAACGAGGAATTAAACCCACAGCTAGGACAGCTGTTTAATCATAGTCTCACCTCTGGATACGCACTCCAGGAGTGGCGCACTGCGACTGTGGTCCCACTTCACAAAGGCGGTGCCTCCACAGACCCTGGAAATTACCGGCCCATTAGCTTGACAAGCCTCATCTGCAAAGCCATGGAGAGGATCATAATGGACCTCATAAATAAAGACATAGGGAATTTGCAGACTTTGGATCCAACCCAGTTTGGCTTTGTCAAAGGCAGATCATGCCTCTTAAACTTGGTTGACTTTTTCGAAACAGTCACCAAAGCCATTGATGAGGGAAAGGCAGTCCATACAGCCTACCTCGATCTGGCGAAGGCCTTCGATACAATACCCCACTCGGGTATCATTGAAAAACTCATCAGCTTAAATGTTAACCCATACATCACAAGATGGGTTGCAAACTGGCTGAGTGACAGAACCCACAGGATCAGAGTTGCTGGCGCCATGCCAGACTCAAAGCCTGTCACAAGTGGTGTCCCACAGGGCTCAGTCCTGGGCCCACTCTTGTTTGGCATCTACTTTCAAGTACAAGCAAACACAGGAGGGTTATGGCTGACAAAGTTTGCAGATGACTGCAAACTGGGCGCCGTAGTCGAAAACACATCTGACACAGATATCCTTCAGAAGGGTCTCACAGAAACGGATGACTGGTGCCAGAGCCATGGCCTAAAGTTAAATGCCAAAAAATGCATAGTCATACCCTTCGGGAAAAACAAGGTTACCTCTAGCTACCATATAGGTGGTAATCCTCTGAGCACAGAAGAACTTATCAGGGACCTGGGGACCCAGGTTGACAGTAGCCTGTCATTCGACACCCATGTAGCTAAAGTAGTTAGGAAGACCTTCTACATTGCCCACCTTATCATGAAGGGATTCACATCTAGATCAAGGGAGGTCATAGTCTCCCTATACTCATCACTCATCAGACCAATGATTGAGTACAATGCCCCATTCGGAATGTATCTGACCCGACACTTGCAGCAGCTGGAGAGGCCACAAAAGTTCCTCACCAAAAGGATACAGGGTCTCAAAAATCTGTCCTATGCCGCCCGACTGAAAGAACTCCAGCTCTATTCAGTCGCTTACCGGGTGCGCAGAGGTGACCTTTGCCTGACATACAAGGCCATGTCAAACCCAGATTTGATGAATATGCTTCACCTCAAAAAATCTAGATCCGTCAGAGCCACAAGGGCGGGAGACTTAAACCTCGACACGGCTATTAATAGGACGTGCTGGAGGGATAGATTCATCACCCAAAGACTCCTATGCTGTGGAACAAAATCCCGGTATATGTGAGGCAGAGCACCTCGCTGGCCTTGTTCAAGAGAAATCTTGACCAATGGATGGGAGATCGCAGATATACTCCAGGGATTACCTCAGTGTCACTGCTAGACAGAGGCACAGCAAAATAATGGGTATAGTTCCCCATACTAAAGGGGTGGCGTAAGCCACAAAACTATGGGCTAGGCTTATAAATGCCCTCGGGCAGATAGCCTAGTATGAACCTATGAACCTAAATCTGTCAGGTTTGGCAGGGGCCGGAGGAAGAGTATCAGGGGCTGTACCGACATCATTGTACACATCATCAATTACATTCAGAACAGGAGGTATAGCTAAGGGCCTATGCTGAGGCAAATGCAAAAAGGTCCTTAATCTTTTTCTAGAATCAGAGAAACCCTGACCTTGCCATTGAAAATGCTCTCTCATGGAGTGTAGTCTCACCAAAGGAAAACTCTTCAGGAGGGGAGGCCGAAGGGATAGATTCCTCAGCATCTGAATCCCCATAAGGCGAGTAAGCCCTTCCTGGTGGTCTGACAACTCAGACCCATCCGTGGAATCATCTGCAGAGTGTGAGTCAGAGGGGTCAGTCCTGGGCCTTTTGTCTGGAGGAGGGTGAGAGGCCCTGTCTGGGTGAGGTTGTGAACCCCTAATTAAGGAAATAAGGTCCTCAGCAAGGCTGAGGATCTGTGAACTAGAGGAAGGCCTCTGGGAGGTAGTTTTGGTAGGCACAGCTTTAGAAAGTTTGGCAGCTTTAGCCCTTGAAAAAGCCTTAATGGACATGGAAGCAGGGGGCCTAGCTGCCCCACATGCAGTAGTAGAAATGTCCAAAGGTATGGTGTCGGACATTTCCTGAACACTGGTTTCGGTAGGAAGTTCTGTAGCTGACTCAGCCGGGGCCTCCCGGGCCTTGGTGGTCAAAAAAATTCCTCTGCAAGACGTCTAAGAGTTCGTCGGTTGAAGGAAGCACAGGCTAAACAGGTCGATACGTCGTGGTCTGGGCCTAAGCAAGGAAGGCAGTAGGAATGGAAATCCTTATGAGGTATTTGTTTCCCACAAGTTAAACAATTATTTACTTTGTCTGACATCGGCTGAGGCAAGAAAGAGTCCCCAACGGGGTACTTAGCTTTTTTCGAAGTCTTCGGTAGCTGAATTCACTGGATCTGACCGACCGGCACTTGCGAACAGCTTCTGCTTCGGGCACCGCGCGGCAAGAAAGACTGAGGAAAATGGCGTCGGCTGATGCTTTTATACCCCAGACGCTCTGACGTCGGGGAAAGTGCGACATCAGCCGAGGCCAGACCCAGACTTTGGAATCCGGCTGACCGAAGGGCTGCCTGAGGCAGAACAACCCATATATGACTGCAGATGCATCCTTGAAGGACATCACTGAACCCACAGACATTGCCAACATACTGGCAGACAGGTTCAGTGCAAATTTCTCCCCTCCCTCCCCCCCAAAAGGAGAAATATCTATCCCACCAGAGTTGAGCCTCCCAAACATCTCAGATGCCCAGGTGAGAACTGCTCTCTCTAAAGCAAAAGACACAGCATCAATGGGACCGGACGGTGTCCCCGGCTGTGTGCTACACGAACTCAATGAGGAACTAAACCCACACATAAGGCTGCTGTTTAATCTTAGCCTTACTACAGGATACGTACCCAAAGAATGGCGTACGGCAACTGTGGTCCCACTCCACAAAGGCGGTGCTTCTACGGACCCTGGAAATTACTGCCCCATAAGCTTGACAAGCCTCGTCTGCAAAGCTATGGAGAGGATCATAATGGAACTCATAAATAAAGACATTGGGGACCTACAGACACTGGATCCTACCCAATTTGGCTTGGTCAAGGGCAGATCCTGCCTCTTGAACTTGGTCGACTTTTTCGAAACAGTCACTAAGGCCATTGATGAGGGTAAGGCAGTTCACACAGCCTACCTTGACCTAGCAAAGGCGTTCGACACAATACCCCACTCGGGCATCATAGAAAAGCTCACCAGCTTAGATGTAAACCCATATGTCACAAGATGGGTTGCAAACTGGCTCAAGGACAGAACCCACAGGGTTAGAGTTGCTGGTGCCATGTCAGACTCTAAGCCGGTCACGAGTGGTGTCCCACAGGGCTCAGTCCTGGGCCCCCTCTTGTTCGGCATTTATTTTTCTGAAGTGCAGGCAAACATAAGGGGATTGTGGCTGACAAAATTTGCAGATGACTGCAAACTGGGCACCATAATTGACACTCCATCAGACAGACATCCTCCAGAGAGGTCTCATAGAAATGGATAACTGGTGCCAGAGCCATGGCCTTAAGCTAAATGCCAAAAGATTTATAGTCATACCCTTTGGAAAAAACAAGGTAACCCCTAATTACCACATAGGTGGTAATCCATTAAACACGGAAGAAGTTATCAGGGACCTGGGGACCCAAGTTGACAGTAACCTCTCTTTTGACACTCACATTGCCAAAGTGGTTAGGAAGACCTTCTACATTGTCCACTTGATCATGAAGGGATTCACATCCAGATCAGGAGAGGTCATTGTACCCCTGTACTCTTCACTTATCAGACCAATGATTGAGTACAAAGCCCCATTCGGAATGTACCTTACCAGACACCTGCAGCAGTTGGAAAGACCCCAAAAGTTCCTCACCAAAAGGATAAAGGGGCTCAAACATATGTCATACGCTGCCCGACTGAAGAAACTCCAGCTCTATTCAGTCGCATACCGTCTGCTCAGAGGTGATCTGTGCCTGACATACAAGGCCATGTCCAACCCGGAATTAATGGACATGCTCCACCTCAAAAAATCCAAATCCACCAGAGCCACGAGAGCAAGAGACAAACCTCAACACGGATATAAATAGGACGTGCTGGAGGGACAGATTCATCACCCAGAGACTCCCTACACTATGGAACAGAATCCCAGTCCATGTGAGGCAGAGCCCCTCACTGACTCTGTTCAAGAGAAATCTTGAGTGGATGGGAGATCGTAGGTTTACCCCGGGAATCATCTCTGTGTCCCTGCTGGACAGAGGCACAGCAAACTAATGGGTATAGTATTGTCATCCTAAGGGGTGGTGAAAGCCACACACACTCTGGCTAGGCTTATAAATGCCCTAGGGCAGATAGCCTAGTATGAACCTATGGCTAAGTCTGCAGAGGGGCAAGAATGTGCACCCCCCCTGCTTGTTTATGTACCACATAACAGTGGTGTTGTCCGTCTTTACCAAAAGTTGTCCTGGAAGAATGTGGTCCTTGAAGGCAGTCAGAGCATTCTGTACAGCTAACATTTCTTTTTGACTGATATGCAGGTGCATTTGACTTGGGTTCCATTTGCCCTGAATGCACTTCCCTGCCAGGTGAGCCCCCCCCCCCATGCATAGTCTGATGCGTCTGTTAGGGTTTGGGTGGCAGGGGGCTGTGTGAAAGGTAGTCCGTTGTTTTGGTGGCAGGCCTCTGCCTACCAAAGGAATTCTAGGCATAGGCAAGTTATGATAGGAATCATTGCTTCTAGACCCTGAGAATGTTGACACCATATGCTTTTTAGATACCACTGTAGTCTCCTCATATGCAGTAATGCATATGGAATGAGAAGAATGCAGGAGGCCATGAACCCCAAGGCTTGCAGTATTTATCTTGCAGACAGCAGGGGTTTTGTGGCCACTTGTTTAAAGTAGACTGTCAAATGAATTGGTTTCTCTGGCGTGAGGCAAGTCATCTGGTAAGTTGTATTCAAGCTTGCTCCCAGGAATATAATTTGTTGACAGGGTACCAGGTGTGATTTCTTTTCATTTATGGTGTACCCCAAAAAACTCAGTACCCTTTGAACAAAGGCCAGATGATTCAAAAATATGTCCTGGCTTTCTGCCTGAATTAGACAATCGTCCAGGTATGGATATATTTGAATATTTATTTGCCTGCAAAATGCAATGACTAGAGCTAGGCACTCTGTGAATACCCTGGGCACAGTAGATAAGCCAAAGGGTAGTGCATGTAGCCTGCTTTGAAGCGTAGGTATCTTCTGAAAGACTCTCTGATAGGGATGTGCAGGTATGCTTCTTTTACGTCTAGTGTTGCCAACCAGGCATCTTTGCCTAGCATAGGAAGCAGCTGGGGAAGAGTCAGCATCTTGAATTTTGGAATCACCAGAAAGGTATTTAGAGTAGAAAGTTCCAGGATAGGACGCCATGTATTGCCTTTTCTGAGTACCAGAAAAAGTCTCTAATAGAAATCTTGTCCCTTTTCCTCTTCTGGTACCAAATGAATAGCCCCATGCTTAAGAGAGAAAGTACTTGATTTTGGGCCTCTGTCCACTGATTTGGGGGTAGATCTGGCCATCCGCTTGATGTTGGTAAGGTGTGGAAGTGAAATCTGTATCCTTGGGACACTATATTTAAAACCCATTTGTCCTGGGTAATGAGTTCCCAGTTTTTGGCCTGCAGATCAACCTTTCTGCCTACAGGAGCATTCAGTTGAGAAGTGCTTGGAAGTTTTAAAAGCAAGTCATTGAGACAGTTTTCCATGGGGGGGTCTTACTACTCCCTGGTTTGGGTGTGGAAACCCCCCACTGCTTAGTCTTGTGTGTTCCCTGGGCCTGAAACCTGGGGGTTTCTGCTGTGTCTGAGTTTGTCATGAGAAGACCTGGAAGGGGCTTGAAAGGACCAATTCTTAGAGGGCCAGTGCCTACTACATCTAGGAGGCTGAACTTGTAAGAAATCTTCAACAGTTTGTATAGATTTAGCTTTATCTTCCATCTTTTTAAGAACTTCCTCAGCCTTGTTGCCAAACAGGCGGTCCTGATTTAAGGGAGCATCCAACAATTTAGCTTTAACATGATCAGGCAAAGATTGCTCCTTAAGCCAAGCATGCCTTCCGAGTACAGACCCAGTAACAGCAGCCCTGCAAGAGGCCTCTAATGAATCAAATCCACATTGCAAAGTATGGTTTTCTAACCTGTTCAGCAGAATGCATTAAATCCTGTAATTCTTTATTTTCTGCGCAGTCAGGAATCAACATCATTTTCTGTTTAAGCAACCCAATAACATGTTGCCGATACTTTAACATATGAAACTGGCAGTTTAATGCCCTAATGGCCAAGGTTGCAGAGGTGTAAACCTTCTTACCCCATCTATCCAGCACCCTGAAGTCTCTCTATCAGAAGGGGTAGGATTTTTAGCAGTAGAAGCCTTAATGCCCTTGGGTCCCTATGAAATAGTCTCTGGATCCGCAATAGGATTTTTAAAGAGGAACTTGTGTGAATCGGGAATCCTGTAATATCTGTCAGGTTTTCTGGGAGCAGGAGGCAAAGAATCGGGGGCCAAACTAGATTCCGAAAAAGCATCATCAACAATGTCTAGTACAGGAGGAATAGCTAAAGGCCTACACTGAGGCAGGAGTAAGAAATCCCTAAGCCTCTTTTTTGAATCAGGAAAATCCTGGCTTTCCCAGTGGAAATGCTCCCTCAGAGTATGTAAGGTTTCACCAAAAGAAAAATCCTCTGGAGGGCAAGCAGAGTCCTCATAAGTAGGTAAGGGCAAATCCAGATCATCAGAAGAATCAGAAAAAACAGAATCCTGGTCAGAAGAATCATAAATAACTTCAGTCCTAGGTCTCTTAGAAGGGGTGGTGGGGTTTGGCTTCCCCCGATTAGAGTTATAAGATCTTCAGCCATTCTTGTCATTTGTTTTTTTAGGCATAGAGGCCTGAGCATGCGGCCTGGGCATCAGTTTTTTAGGCATGGTTCGAGATTTAGGCATAAATGAAGAAGGAGGCGTCTGTTTAATATTCAAGTCCGTAGGCCTGAATACACTCTCGGAAGTCGGTGCCTGCACAGTGGCTCCGGACCCATCCAAGGTAGAGACATCCGCAAGTTCCATAGTTGAAGCATCTTGTGGCATACCGGACTCCAAATGGGTCTCAGTAGAGGCCTGCTAATCAGAAGTAGCAGGTATCAGGGGCTGCGAAAGCACCTCCCTGAGTACCGGCGAACTGGCGACTAGCTTAGGAAAAGCGTTGTCGGCAGTTTTGGACCTCGGCAACCTGTCTCTGTCTTTATCTTTGCGTTTTTTTGGAATCCCGGTAGTCGGATGGCTATCCGACATTTCTGGATAATTAAAAACATAACCAAAATATTTAGAGGTGAAAATATACAGATGATGGATAGTGCGCTGATTAAATAAAGCACAAAACTGACAGCAAGGTACGTCGTGGTCAGGGCCTAGGCAAGGAATACAGTACGAATGAAAATCTTTATTAGGTATTTGCTTTCCACAAGTAATGCAATTATTAACTTTTACTGACATCGGTAAAGAGCAAGAAAAGGTTTCCCCAACGGGGTACTTAACTTTAGTTGAAGACTGGTTATGAAACTCGAAATAGAAAATTTCAGGAGTCTGCCGACCGGCACTTGCGAAAGTACAGTTTTGTACCTACTATAAATGTAGATGTCCGATAGATATGCAACTGCAGTCCTTACATATGGGTTGTCCTGCCTCAGGCAGCCCTCGGTCGGCTGGATTCCAAAGACTGGGTCCGGCGTCGGCTGATGTTGCCTCCTCCCCGACGTCAGAGCGGCTGGGGTATAAAAGCATCAGCCGACGCCATCTTCCTCAGTGTTTCTTGCCCCAGATGCCAGGTGCCCTCCAAGGAAGGCTAAATTTAGAACTGGATAAAAAATTCCAGACAAACACAATAGCAATAAACAGATACACCATAACAGATATCCCCAGCTAAGTATAAAAGGAGGGAAGTGGACCCAATACACAGAGGGGTAGGAGGGAGGGAAAACCTGACTACAGTTGCATATCTATTGGACATCTACATTTATGGTAGGTACAAAACTGTACTATGTCCTTCAAGAATGCAACTGCAGTCCTTACATATGGGTTGAATACCATAGCCAAGCTGGGGGTGGTAGGTTCTAAGATAAGGATGGTGTCCTTTGAAACTTGTCAGTGTCTGGAAAGGACCAATTCTTAGAAGGCCAATTCCTGCTGAACCTTGGTGGCTGAACCTGGAGGAAATCCTTGACTGTTTGCACTGATTTAGCCTTTTCCTCAATTGATTTCAACACATCCTGAGCATTAGCACCAAATAGCTTGTGTCTTTCCAGAGGTGCATCTAGAAGCTTTACTTTAACATGATCTGACAATGCCTGTTCTTTCAACCATGCATGTCTACGAATGACTGCCCCTGTCATAGCTGCCCTACATGAAGCTTCCAATACATCATAACCACACTGAAGAAAATGATTGCTAACCTGCTGAGTGTTATGGACCAATTCCTGCAAGGCCTTTCTATCTAAAGGCTCAGGAGAGGTTAACGTTTTCTGCAAATCATCCATCAAGAAATCCTGATACTGAAACATATGAAAAAGGCAATTAAGGGCTCTCATGGCAAGTGTGGTTGAGGTATAAACTTTTTTGCCCCACCTCTCCAGGGACCTAGCTTCCCTGTCTGAGGGCAAAGGATGTGGCCACCCCTTTGGGCCCCTGGGAAATTGTTTCTAGATCAACAGAATGGGCCTTAAATAAATGTTTGTGAGTCTCAGGAACCCTGTAGTATCTGTCCGGCTTGACAGGAGCAGGGGGGAGAGAATCAGGAGAAGCACTCGAATCTGAGTGCACATCATCCAGTACATCTAACACTGGAGGTATAGCTAAAGGCCTGTGTTGGGGAAGCTTAAGGAAGGTACGAAGCCGCTTCCTGGAGTCGGAGAATTCCTGACCTTGCCACTGAAAATGCTCTCTCACGGAGTGGAGAATTTCCCCAAAAGAAATATCCTCAGGAGGAGAGGCAGAAGGAATAGATTCCTCCGCATCAGAATCCTCGTAGACCTGGAAGGACTCTTCCTGGGTATCTGAGTGATAGAGTCACCAGAGGCTTCATCTGAAGAAGGGGTGTCTGTATGCTCAACCCTGGGCCTTTTGTCAGAAGGTGGCCGAGAGCCTCTGTCAGGATGGGCCTGGGAGCCTCCGATTAAGGAAATTAAATCTGCAGCTAAAGTCATAATTTGTTTATCAGTAGTGGGCTGAGGCAAAGCTTTAGGAGGGTGAGACTTAGCCTGGCTGGCAGCCTTAGCATGTGTGTAGGCCTTGATAGACATAGGGGGCCTAGCTGCCCCACGTGCTGGAGTCATCTTGTCCACGAGTATGCTCTCAGGCAAATCCTGGGCTTCAGTTTCTGGAGGAAAATCAACAACCGGCACCGGCGCAGGTTCCGGGGCCGGAGTGATCGGTAAAGCAGTGTCGTCGGTCCGGAACGGCGGAACAACCGCCTCAGAAGAGACCGATGCACTCGCGGTAGTTTTTGGCGTGGTGTCGGTAGAAGTCGTGGGCCGAGAATGTCGGTCCCGGTCTTTCCGTTTTTTGGAAATATGTGGTGTTGGTTGTTCCGACGGCATGTTATAAGAATATTTATCGCCAAAAAAGTCTTCAGCAAACTCTGCCCGGTGCCTGAGTGTGCGCTTATTGAAGCAAGCACAGGCGGCACAGGCCGAGACGTCGTGGTCTGGGCCAAGGCAGGGGAGGCAGTAAGAATGGAAGCCCTTATGAGGTATTTGTTTACCACAAGACAAACAGTTATTAACTTTTTCAGTTTTTTCTGACATCGGCTGAGGCAAGAAAAGGTTCCCCAACGGGGTACTTAGCTTTTTGATGACTTCGGATACGTAAAACACAGGAGCTGACCGACCGGCACTTGCGAACTGCTTCTGCTTCGGGCACCGCGTGGCAAGAAAGACTGAGGAAGATGGCGTCGGCTGATGCTTTTATACCCCAGCCGCTCTGACGTCGGGGAGGAGGTGACATCAGCCGACGCCGGACCCAGACTTTGGAATCCGGCCGACCGAGGGCTGCCTGAGGCAGGACAACCCATATGTAAGGACTGCAGTTGCATTCTTGAAGGACATCTGCTTCTGCTTCGGGCACCGCACAGCAAGAAAGACTGATGTAATGGCGTTGGCTGCATGTTTTGTATCCCCGACGACCTGACATCATGGAAGAAGGGACATCAACCAACGCAGGACCCAAGACTTTGTTAATCAGGCCAACTGGGGGCTACTGCAAGCAGCTAACCCAAATGTAATGACTGCAACAGTGAAACACGAAGAACATCCAGTCTCGCTATGAGGTGACAGCACTCTGGAATGGGGAAGATTGATGATCTGTAAATTTGAATCCAAGTACCATCCAATAAATTTCATTTGTTGCATAGGGGTAAGATGATTTTTGGTTAGGGTGACTGTGATCCCCAGATCTTGCATCAAGTGGAGAAAAAAATAATTTGAGGTAATGGTTAGGAGTAAATCGTTGAGGTAGGGGAAATGGATCCTTAGCAGGCGAAGAGAAGCTGCTTCTGCCATTCTCTTGGCAAACACCCAGTAGACAGTGGTGAGACAAAAAGGCAGGGCTCTGAATTGATGAGAACTGGCCCCCAGTCAGAAACACAGGAATCTCCCTGAATGCTTCTCTATAACCACATGATAGCATGCATCCGGGAGATCTAAGGATCACACTCAATCGTCCTTCCTCAGGAGATGAAAAATGGGCTGAATTGTGGCCATCTCTGAATTCAGACCGCTTCATACATTGGTTTAGGTGGCTCACGGCCATCATGGGTCTGAGATTCCCAGTTTTCTTTGGTACTAAAAAGAACCTCGAGTAGACTTTGGACTCATAACTGATCTTTGGGGACTGGCTGAATGACTTTTAGTGGCTTGGAAACTTCTGCTGCTGCGAGTTCCCACTGACTGGGTGAATATTGGGAAATTTCTTCTTTACAGGAGGAAGGGGAAAGCATATCAAACAGCTTCTGGAAATTATGTTTAGTACCAAAAAAATCTGTTATGCTTTGCCAGGCTCATGGGTGCAGAGACAAGTAACCCACCCCAAACAGCCTTAAGAGTGCAGCAGTCAGGCAACCCTTCAGGAGCACTGAAACGGCTTCTCCGTAAATGGAGTGTGAAAGCCCTCGTTGTGTGATTTGCCTTTGCTTCTAGGGCAACATCCACTGTAGCTGCCTCTGGCCCATCCATAAGAAATTCTATACCAAGGACTGTCAAAAGAACTCCAACTTACAGACCCACACTGACAGCCCTCCGACTCCTACAAAAGGTTCTTTAAGAGGTGGAGAAACAGATTCCCACTGCAGAGAGACTTACAATCTTGCTGCCTCCTGTTTAACGTGTCTTACTTTTGGTCCAAACAGACAGGAGGCAAGAAAGGGGGCACTCTAAGGATGTCAAAGCTTTCTGCAAAAAATCAGAGATGCATCCAGGTGTGCAGATGTACAGTGAAGCTGGTACCTGCTGCTCTACCCTTGCTATCAGCTGTGTTGGAAAGCAGTCACATGCTATGTTGGAAGTAGACTGAATGGTAGAAAGGCAGGAGTCCATGGTCTTCTGAACATCCATAGGTGGGTTATCAGAGAGATACCTGGAAAGCTCTTTGGCCAGGTCCCTCTGAAATCTGATGACATGGGTTTAATAATTCAGCACAAGTGTAAACGCTGCTGAAGTATACAGCTGTTTCACAACCCAGTCCGTAGCGCTACACTTCCTGTTATGGAGATGGACCAAGGAACTTTCCTCCAACAGTTCCTTTTTAGAGGCTGTTGCTACTACTGCAGTCACTGGTGACCTTTGTTCCAATGCTTTCTTTCCTTTGCTGCCAATTTCCCATCAAGTTTCTTGGGAATGGGTTCCACTACATCAGGGTTCTTCCAAGCCGATTGAGCAACAAGGTCAGTGAGCGTTGGTACCACCAAGGACGATGCTGAACTGGAACTAAAGGCTTCTACGGAACACAGATTTGTCTGGTGAAGGTTTACCAGTTGACCCCCCCCCCCCCTTGTATCTAACCAAAGGAAACATCTTCCGAGGGGGATCCGTTGCCTTCATGCAAGTCTCTCTTCAGTGAAAGATACTGGAGAAGAGCTTATGCAGATCTGTTTCTTTTGAAATAGTTCAAATGGGAGGTTAGAAGGCTCTGAATCAGACTTTGTCCTAATGCAACATGCAGCCTGAGGTACAGACTGACTGTCCCCGTCTTACAAGGAGCTGGGAAGTAAAAGCCAGTTCCTACCGGTGGTTCAGATGTAACCGAATTAGATGGAAGTGCAAGTTTCCCTCATCATCAATAGGACCCCTTCAAAAGCCTCAAAGGCAGAGGTCACCACTGGCTCCATAGGCTTCCTATCCTCAGACAGGCTAGACACCACAGAACCAATAGTTCTCGATCCCAAAGCTGACCTAGGAGCAGAGCTATTCAGCTGAGGCTCCGAGTGGAAGGATCAACTTTAATGTTGACCCATTCCCTCGATCCCCAGTTTCTTCTGGATCAGAACACATCAGAGTTGAAAGAGGAAGGGAAGCTGAGTCGAAGTAACTTGGACTGTCTGCTCAGGCAAAGGTGCTCTGGGACAGATCAGATCAAAGACAGTCATATCCAAAGGGCAGTCTGGGACCAGAGTAGTAAAAGGACTGATAGCTGGTCAAAGACTCAACATGTTACCAGGTGACAGTACTGACAGAACCCTGAGCTGGATCTGCATTTTAAGGAACTTCCTCATTCTGTGGACATCTTGTTCAGTAAGGCTTCTGGAGGACTGTGTAGATGCAACCAAAAGGTGGTCTCAATTACCTCCACTTCTGCAGGATGGTAAGTGTAGCCTCGGACTCACCAGGTTAGGAGACAATCAGACAACTGGGACAGAGAAGGTGAGGGATGGATCTGAGGAACAATTGACTCAGACCATCAGGAATTTTTCAGATCCAGACCAGACAGCAATGTCTGATCCAGGGAATACCTCCTCAACCTGAGTCCAACTTATCTTCTTTCTCTCTGTGTTTGTCTTTAGGCCTGTTATGTTTGTTGGCTGGAGAGGATGCTGCAGGGAAGTGGAAGCAAGTATTGCAGAACCTGTGGAGGGAGAAGCCCTTTGAATAAGAGTTTCTCCCTCCTGGTCTGAAGAGCACTAGAGCTAAAGAAGCAAGCGCTTCACAATGTTTCTTAAGATCAGCAGCACCCAATCTAACACACAGCGTATGTGGATCCTGGTGGAGAAGTTCCTGTCCACATTCGGAACACTTTTTAAATGCTTGGCTATCTGACCAATTGAAAACTATCACAGCTATCCAAGAGAAACGAACACACATTATGAAGTATATCATACATGATAGCTAATACACTATCCCAAAACCTACAAAATACTATAGTAATGCCTATAAAGTACAGTTTTGTACCTACCATAAATGTAGATGTCCGAACTGGATAGCATCTGCAGTCATAACAAATGGGTTGTCCTGTCGTCAGGCAGCCCTTCGGTCGGCCGGATTCCAAAGTCTGGGTCCGGCTTCGGCTGATGTCGCACTTCACCCGACGTCATCTCTGCTGGTCTTCGGGTATAAAGGCATCAGCCGACGCCATTTTCCTCAGTGTTTCTTGCCCCAGATGCCAGTTGCCCTCTTGGAAGGCTAAATTTTGGATAAATGCCAATGTTTCCAAAAAAGTAGAAGGCAAACACAAAAATAAGCATGTATGTACATATATACAAACAAATACACCATAAGAGACTCCCCAGCTAGCTATTAGGAGGGTAAATACCCTAGGAGTACCACAGAGGGAAGGAGGAGGGTAATCCTGACTGCAGATGCTATCCAGTTCGGACATCTACATTTATGGTAGGTACAAAACTGTACTATGTCCTTCATGGATGCATCTGCAGTCATAACAAATGGGTAGAATACCATAGCCAAACTAGGTGAGGAGGAAGAAAAATTATGGTGTAGTTAGGATCCCTTGCAGTACAGCAGTGGCAAACCCTGCTCGGGATCTAGAGTATAGAGGTAAATTATAATGCTTGGCAAATGTATGCACGGAGGTCCAAGTAGCCGCCTCAATAATGTCCTTGGTTGCCACGCCTCGTAAGAAAGCTGTGGTAGTGGCTGTAGCCCTTGTAGAATGAGGTCTTATGTTCTGTGGAATTGGTTTTCCATGGTAGGAGTAACAGAATCTTATGCAATTTCCTATCCATTTGGAGATTGTCTGTTTGGAAATTGCTTTTCCTTCCCTTCCTGTTGCATAGGCTACAAAAAGCTGGTCAGTTTTTCTGTTACTTTTGGTTCTGTCCAGGTAGTAGCGTAACTGTCTATGTACATCCAAGGTATGCAGTATTCTTTCCCCTCTGTTTTGTGGATTGGGAAAGAAGGTAGGTAGGTGGATTGCCTGGTTTAAAGACACTCTGGATACCACCTTAGGCATAAATGTAGGATTAGTTCTCATGGACACCCTATCTTGATGGAAGATTAGGAAGGGTTGCACTGCCATTAAGGCCTGTAGTTCCAAAACCCTCCTTGCTGAGGTAATTGCCAGTAGGAAAGCAGTTTTCCATGACAGGTGTTGTAGATCTGCTGTTGCTGCTGGTTCAAACGGAGGGAGCGTCAACTTTTCTAGCACAAAGTTCAAGTCCCATGCTGGTAATGGTGGTTTCCTAGGAGGTTTTACATTCTTGATCCCTCTGAGGAACTGCCTGAGTAGAGGATGTGAAAAGACAGGTGGATCAAAGCTGTATTCTGCTGAAATAGCTGATGCATGTATCTTGATGGAGGAATAGGACAGGCCTGTATGTAGAAGCTCTGCCAAGTACTCCAGAATGTTAGCAATATCTATGTTCGACACATCTTTTCCTCTTTCAGTACTCCAAATGACAAACCTTTTCCATTTTCCTGCATAGTTCCTTCTTGTTGAAGGTCTGCGGGCTTCAAGGATAATGTCTTTAACCCTTTGGGAAAGGTCTGGGTTAGTTGCTGCTATGTGATGTTCCAGGCAGTTAGTTGCAAGGTTTTTAGGTTTGGATGCATGATGTTGTAGTTGTTCTGAGTTAACATCAAAGGCATCAGGGGTATTGACCACATTTTCTCCCGAGACATGCTCCTCTGCAATGGGTACCAGTGTTGTCTTGGCCAGTTCTGAGCTATCAGGATTATCCTTGGACGTTCCTCTTTGATTTTCAGTAGTACCTTGTGCATCAAGGGAAGAGGTGGAAATGCATATGCTGTCAGGCCTTTCCAGCTGAAGGATAGAGAGTCCACCTTCCATGCAAGTGGGTGGAATGTCCTTGTGCAGAATTTTTTGAGCTGGTGATTGAGTGGGGAAGCGAATAGATCTATTTGTGGCATTCCCCATTTCTTTGTGATGGCCTTGAAGATGTCCGGGTGTAGCATCCATTCGTGAGCATCCGAGGTGGTTCTGCTTAACATGTCTGCTAGGGTGTTCTCTTTTCCCGGTACAAATATTGCCTGTAACTGGATGTTGTAGCTGAGAGCCAGTTTCCAAAGGTCCAAAGTCATTCTGCATAGGGGGTATGAATGAGTGCCTCCCTGTTTGTTGATGCATCACATGACTGTGGTGTTGTCTGTCCTTATCATCAAATGGCCTTCTTTGAGGAATGGTCTGAATTTTTGGATTGCCAGTTTTACTGCCAGCATTTCTTTTTGGTTTATGTGCAGGTGCCGCTGGTCCTGAGTCCACAATCCTTGTACGCATTTGTCCAGCATGTGCGCCCCCCATCCTAGGTCTGAGGCGTCCGTTGTGATGGTTTGGCTTGCTCGAATGTTGTGGAAGGGTAAGCCTGGGTTTGACTGGCATGCTTGAGCCCACCATAGGAACTCCTGTTTTAGGCATGGGATTAGTGGTATTTCTGTTTCTAAGCTGTGCCTGTGTTGAGACCATAAATTCTTTAGGTACCACTGTAGCTTTCTCATATGCAGTCTGGCATGTGGGACCAAGATTATGCATGATGCCATGAAGCCCAAGGCCTGCAGAACTTTTCTTGCTGTTAGTTTGTTCTGCTTTGTTAATGCCAAGAAGTAAAGAGGGAGCTCTTTTTGTTTTTCTGCAGTTAGGAATACCATTTGTTTTACTGTGTCCAATTCCACGCCCAAGAATGTTCTCGTTTGGGATGGTATCAGCCTTGACTTTTGTAAATTGACTGTGTATCCCAGGGCTTGTAGCAAGTAAATGACCCTTTGTAAATCTGTTGTCAGCTTGCTTTTGTTGTCTGCTTGTAACAGGCAGTCGTCCAGGTATGGATAAATTTGGATTCCCTGTACTCTGCAGTGAGCGATTACTGATGCCAGGCATTTTGTGAATACTCTGGGCGCAGTAGATAAGCCAAAGGGCAATGCTGAGAATTGATAATGCTCTGATCCTGCAAGAAATCTGAGGTATCTTCTGCAATTTGGTCGAATGGGGACGTGCAGGTATGCCTCCTTGAGATCTAGAGTTACCAGCCAACACTCCTTGCCCAGCATGGGAAGAAGTTGCTGTAGGGTCAGCATTTTGAATTTTGGGACAATGATGTATGTGTTTAAGATGGACAGGTCGAGAATAGGTCTCCAACTTTTCTCTTTTCTTGGCACTAGGAAGAGTCTGGAGTAGAATCCTTTGCCCTGTTCTGTTATTGGTACTCTTTCCACAGCTCTCATCTTTGTTAATTCCGCTATCTGCTGCAGAGCTTCTATTTTTTGATTTGGAGGCAGGTTTGGCATTCCTCTTTTTACTGGTAAGGTGTGGAAGTGGAACCGTAGCCTTGGTCTATGGTTTGCAAAATCCACTTGTCTTTTGTGATATAGTGCCAATTTTTCGAAAATAAGGCTAACTTTCCGCCTAATGGTGCTGCTATTTGCTCCCTGGTAGGCGGAGTCAGAGCCAAGTCACTGTGATTGTCCTGTTGCAGTGGCAGTGGTTGTGTCTGTGCCTCGGTTATTGCCTTGCCACTGTCGTCCTCTGTAGGCACCTCCTCTGGATTGATTTCTGCCTCTAGAGCGTCTATTCCTGCCCCTTTGGGATCTTGTGGAGTCGGGAAAGGACCAATTTTTGGCAGGCCAGTTCCTGCTAAACCTTGGGGGCTGAACCTGTAAGAAATCTTTAACTGTTTGTACAGATTTTGCCTTTTCTTCCATTTTCTTCATTACCTGCTGGGCAGGTGTACCAAATAGACTGGCCTTATCCATAGGAGCATCTAATAGCTTTGCTTTAACATGATCCGGTAAGACCTGTTCTTTCAACCATGCATGCCTTCTTATCACTGTGCCAGTCATGGCTGATCTAAATGAAGCCTCCAGTGCATCATAGCCACATTTTAAGGAATGGTTACTAACCTGTTGGATGTTATTCACCATTTCTAATACATATTTCTTATCTAAAGATTCATCAGAGGACAGTTTTTTAGTTAACTGATCAAGCATAAACTCTTGGTATTGGATCATGTGAAACTGACAGTTTAAAGCTCTAGCTGAGAGAGTAGCAGAGGTGTAAACTTTTTCCCCATCTCTAAGGACCTGGATTCCCTTTCAGAAGGAATAGGGTTTTTGCTGTGGTCGAGGCTACTGCCTTAGGCCCCTGGGATATAGTTTCGGGTCTGCAAGTGGGGCCTTGTATAGGTGGTGATGAGTGTCTGGCACCCTGTAAAATCTATCTGGTTTGACAGGGGCTGGAGGTAAAGAATCAGGAGCAGTGCAGACATCATTAAATGCATCATCCACAACAGGCAGTACAGGAGGTATAGCTAAGGGCCTATGTTGTGGTAAGTGCAGAAAAGTCCTAAGCCTTTTCTTGAATCTGAGAAATCTTGTCCCTGCCATTGGAATTGTTCTCTCATGGCATGTAAGGTTTCCCCAAAGGAAAATTCCTCTGGTGGAGAGGCAGCTGGAATGGATTCTTCAGCATCGGAATCTTCATAAGTAGAAAAAGGAGCCTCTGGCTGGTCTGTAATGTCTGAGTCATCCGCAGAATCATCAGAGGACACTGGCTCGGGGGGCTCTGCTCTAGGTCTCTTTTCTGGGGGCTGAGAGGCCCTGTCTGGGTGAGATTGGGATCCCCTAATTAAGGATATTAAATCTTCTGCCAGAGTAAGCATTTGTGAACTAGAAGTGGGCCTGTGTGGGCAGGAGCCTCAGTAGTAGTCATGGATTCGGCTGAAGATTGACCAGTTTTCTCGGTTTCGGCCGAAACCGAGACACTCGCGGCTTAACCGTGGTTTCGGCCGAAACCGCGGACCGCGAGTGTCGGTCTTTTTCTTTGCGTTTTTTAACAATTTGGGTAGTCGGAGGATCCGACGGCATAATGTACGCAAAATCTCAGCCGAAAAACTGTTCAGCAAACTCCGACCGACGCCTAAGCGTTCGTCGGTTGAAGGAAGCACAGGCCTAACAGGCTGCTACGTCGTGGTCTGGGCCTAAGCAAGGCAGACAGTAAGAGTGGAAATCTTTATGAGGTATTTGTTTCCCACAAGTTAAACAGTTATTGACTTTTTCTGACATCGGCTGAGGCAAGAAAGAGTCCCCAACGGGGTACTTAGCTTTTAGAAGTCTTCGAAGTAGTATTCGGTAGTAGTAATCTCTGGATCTGACCGACCGGCACTTGCGAACAGCTTCTGCTTCGGGCGCCACGCGGCAAGAAAGACTGAGGAAAATGGCGTCGGCTGATGCCTTTATACCTGAAGACCAGCAGAGATGACGTCGGGTGAAGTGCGACATCAGCCGAAGCCAGACCCAGACTTTGGAATCCGGCCGACCGAAGGGCTGCCTGACGACAGGACAACCCATTTGTTATGACCGCAGATGCATCCATGAAGGACATCGTGGAAAACACACTCCACACTTCACAAACCAACACCTGTCAATCCTAAATGTCTAATCTACTAAAAACCAACTGTAACGCCATCTTTAAAGCTAAAGCTAAATTCTAATCTTAACTCTGCACCTAAAATGGAGAGAAAAAAATCTCTTGGTATAGGGAAGAGTACAGTATAATAGAAAGAAATCACAAGAAAAAGGATACTGATACGACGAGACCTTGTAGCTGTGACCAAATTCTTCAGGCGGCAAAAGAGATCTGAGGTGGAGTGGAAGGAATTATAGGTAGAGAGGAGTCACAGTCATGCATAAGAGAAGCTTCAGA
Organism: Protopterus annectens; assembly: GCF_019279795.1. Lineage (NCBI taxonomy): Eukaryota > Metazoa > Chordata > Ceratodontiformes > Protopteridae > Protopterus > Protopterus annectens. The sequence goes on from NC_056749.1 coordinate 235,735,437, forward strand.
GTCTATGTTGAGGTCTGATCAGATTGGATCCGATAACCCATGGTTTAACTGGATGAAAATATAATCAAAGGCGACATTCACAACTGTGGGCAGTACAGAGATATCAAACGTCTGTCACGCTACATCAAAGTTCTGAATTTGGTGACTGATAAATGAATATGCAAGACTAGTAGAAACTAAAATGGGAGAGGAGACATTCTGATCATGTCAGGATGTAGCACAACCGACACGATGTTTACAGCAAGACAGATAGTTGAGAAGTTAAAAATGAGGAAAGGTGTCTAAGCATTCCTAGACATGGAGAAAGCATTTGACAAGGTCCCAAAAAAGCTGATATGGGTAGTTCTATGGATTGTCTGAAGTTCCAGAAACATTGGTAGAATTAGTGCAGGCAATGTGCAAGGGCCCAATGACAAGTATGCACACTGTTCAGACTCAGAGGGGAGTGTTTGTTTGCGCGTTTGTGTCTTGTGTAGTGACAGTGTTACAGGAAGATTTTTTTAGGGTAAGTTGTAGGATTAGGGCTGGGGTATGGGCCAAAGTTAGACCAAGTAGAGGCCCCTTGTCCACTTTAGTAATGGGTGCTAACTCTAACCCTGCACCTTACCCCAACCCCAATAATAAAATGACTGTCATAGAAGGAAGAGCTAAACCCTTCCTCCTTTGTAAGGTTCCTCCACACAGGTGTTCCTAATCAACAAGCCTAAACAAAATAAGAAACCTAACACACTCATTAAGCTGATACTAGCACATAACCTGCACAATAATACAAGAATTATAGTATTTTCCAGGAACACTTACCTGCAAGGAAATTCTTTAATCGTATGAACTGTGCCTCATACTGCTGTGGCTCAGGAAGGCGGGGAGCTGCAGACACTACATTACCACAACCAGACTCTGTCTGAGCTAGTCATCAAAAAATACAGAAGAATTATACATTTAAGCACATGCACAAGCAGCTCTGGTTTGCATAATGGTACATATTACTGCATAAACAGATAGTGTTCTGCACACTCAATTATAATGCCTTTATTATGTAGACAGGCAACAGAATGTTAGATTTTCTGATTCATGCAAGCCAGTAAAATAGAGCACAGGTCCTTTTATCAAAACCAAAATACAACACTGTTGGTTCACAGTGCATATTCAACTACACCCATAATGTGACACTGCACCATTTACAGAATTATCAAACAGTTCAATTAAACATTAAACCAGCAACCACAAAGACTTCCCCAAAAGTACTGTAGTTTGAAATGTACGTTAAATTTCAAAGTAAGAACAGCAATGAAACATCAACTGCATTTGATTAATAAGACCCTCCTATACAGGTTACTGGTTGGGTATTACCCAATAACCACAACTGAGCACTTCTTTCTACTACAGATTCACAACATATATCAAACAATATAAACTGGCTATGAATAACGGACTGGACAAGAAGTCTACATAACACATGCAGTTAACCTCCTATGCTAGGCTTGCCTTCCTTGTTTGTATGCACAACACACACACAGACCAGACTTGCACAGGTGTTCAGAGTTGTCAGCCAGTTGGTGCACAGTACTGCAACTGTGAGATGCAGTTCATTTGCCTACTGTATAGCCTTGGGCAAGTCACGTAACTAGACAGTGCTTAGGGGCACCTTGGACTTTTGGCTAGGCTTCTCAGTGATGTCCTGGGCTTCAAGCCTAGTTAAGAGTCTATGACCTATATCCATACACACGTATACATACATATGTAAACAAATCTTAGCTTTACATTTCCCTTGCACTTTACTTTTGGCATCCAGATTCTGTCAGCATTGTTCTTGGGTGTACATCTCAGGTTATGTACTGTACACATTCAAGTTTGGTGTTACTTGTGTGTTAAATTGTTACAGTCTAAAACTGCTGCAGTTCCTATTACTTAGGAAGATTCTAAAGGCAGACAGATGAAGGAAAGATAATGTGTTAGGAAAGTAAACTTTCCAGGATAGCCAAAACGAATCCAGCCTTGACTCTTGAGACAATCCCCACCTGTGTACTGCCTAGAGAATGTGTGACTAAAAGGATCAAGCGGCAGCCTCAAGGACAGCTTGCATACTGGCTGCAGTGACTCTGGTGGAATGGGCTCTTAAATGCCCAGAAACAGATTTATGAGTAAAAAGAGAAGCCATATACAAGCCATTTAGCAAGAATTTATTGGCTAGTTTACCCCCTTTACACTGCCAAGGAGACAAATAAGTGGTCCGTCTTTTAGAATTCTTAAGTGCAGTGTAAACAGGAACTCAATCGCCTGTGCACATCCAGGGAATGGATGGCTTTCTCCCCTACTTTGAGAGTTGGTAAAGAACACAAACAGATGGATGGCTTGCTTGAATGGTTGCTCCAAGATTACTTTAGGGATAAAAGGACGGATACATAGAGATACCAAATCCTGATGAATACCATAAAAGGTAATGCACATCAATGCTTATAACTCTGAGACCTTTATAGAATAAGTGATGATCACGAACAGCATCTTTCAAGACAATATGGAAGGGTGCAGATGTGATGCACCTCAGTGTTTGGGTCAGCTTCTCTGAAACATTCTGCAGTGGATTACTCTCTATTCTAGTAAGTCTAATGTGTAGGACCCCTTTCGGGAACTGCTTAACTGAAGACGAACTATAAAACAATCTACACATACACAGGCTGAGATGTGCTTAAAATGTCAGTCTTGCAAAGGTCTGACATGGAGTCCAGGACTGCTGACACATCTGCTTTATTTAGATCTTGGTCTCTGAACAGGCACCAGAGGGAGAATCATTTTCAGTTTACTAGGTATGGATTTTCTTGTTTTTGGTTCCCACCCTCCCTCATAATGTTCAGAGCATCCTCAGAACGGCTTCCCATTGCAAGTCCAAGAATTAGAAAAAAATAGGAAAATAGATGAGAAGTTGAACATCACTGTTCTCCCTTTGAAGTTATTTTGCTGAGGAGGCTATCCCCCTCTACCTCCCTCAAAATTTATCAACTCAGATTGCCACACTTCAGAGAAAAGGTAATACTTTAAGAAAGGCCCATCTTGACCTTGGTATATACACAAGTATGCATTTTAGTTTACTCAGACTTGTTATTCCAGTGCAAGTAGTTATACTTCTGACTACCAAATAGCACCCTTAGAATTCAAGTGCCTTGTCTGGATTACAGTGAACTGTCACACTTAAGAGTTTTCAGATTAAGGTGCAGAAGAGACCCTTTGTTTTGTGACAGTAGGTTCACATGCTGAGGTAGCACTTCTCTCTTTTCCTTTGCTAGATTACAAAGCAGGGGAAAACCAGCGTTTTCTTAGCAAAATTATGCCAAGAATAATTTTTTGCCCTTTCTCCTTGACTTTCAGCAGCACCCTGGGAGTAACTGTACACAGGATACCCACTTGGAAAGGCTTCTGTATACCAGGATTTATTGCTTGCAATACATGTCTAACCAAAGGAGCTCATCTTTAATAACTTAATCAGAACAATGTTTAATTTTTTGTTTTTCTTAATAGGAGTTCCCAGCAGAAGAGGACCAACTTGAAGGAAGGACGAATGCCTAGTCTAATGGGTCTTTTGTCTCACTTACCCCATGTAGAATCTCCTGGAATGTCTCCCAGACCTAGAGAAGATGGTTCCTCCACACCCGTATCAGGCACTGATCAATTGAAAAGGATGTGGAAAAGTCCCAGCTCATGCTGGCCAAGACTGGTCTGTGGAACAACCAGTGGTTGAACCTGTAGTAGCCATTATCAGCTGAGGCACAGATAAGAGTCTGTGACTTTAGCAAGGACTCTTTGGTTAAGATTTTTTTTTTTTTTCTTTTTAGATACTGCAGGAAGAGCCAGCCAGATCAGGAGAACCCATACTGTAACTGGGGAAGCTATACTAAAAGCAGTAAATCTAGTGGAGCAATGTGGTCATAAGGGAAGCTGTCACAGAGTGTTCATAAGCAGCATGCTTACACTCACCTTCTCCAGTCCCTTAAAATTAGTAAAAAGTAGAACAGAATTCCGGTCAGTACTGTTCTCACACACATCATTACAGCAGATAAGTGGTTACAACGTGAACACAGGCATTACACCAGCACTTAAAATCCTGCTAATTTCTCTGTAAATTTTTCTGTTGCACAAAATTCAGAGTTTATACAAACAGTACATAATGTGTGTGTTGAGGCTAATTGTGTAAATTTTACAGGACTAGCTACAAAGAACTAGCTACAAAAATAGTGTCACCCAATAGGAAACTTTCAAAATTGTGGAAAATTAAAAGAAAAGGTTTTCCTAAAGGGGAAATATTGATTTTAGTCAAAAAATAAATTAAATCTCAACTTTCTTAAAAGGGCAAACATTTTTGTGTGGAGGAGTTCCCCAATGGGGACTTCCCTGACAGAAAGAAAGCTCTTAGACTGTTGCTCCCGTGAAACCAGAAAGATGCTTCTTTTTGAGACAGCAAGAAGGTACTGAGGAAAGCTGCAGTGTGACTGCAGATTTCCTTCCTTGGGATTAACTAATAAGCAGTCAGAGTGAAGGAGTTTGGAGAAGACTTTTTTAAAGCTGGTCAGCCGGTTGTCATTTCTCATGCAGGAAACAATCAACATAGCCCAAGGGCTACTGCAGCAGTGGGAATGATGAATACCTTGCAGTAATTCTTCCTGACCAATTTCAAAAGGGCAAAAACAAGTTGTATCTGCTTACCAAATGCAAGAGAGTCTTCATTGTTGCAGTAATAAGGGCAGTTACTTGCTGTGGTAGTCCATGGCTGGCCAGGGTACCAGAGATTTTACTCCCTCTACCTGGCCTGTTGGATGCCCTGCACCCACCTGACATCAAGACATCTAGGTACGAGAGTCAGACAGCATCATCTTATAGGTCTCGTTTTCCCCCAACCTCCCCAACAGACACAGAAAAGCTTCAGGACTGGAGCACAAGGCACCAACAAATTGTGCAAAGGAAGGAATCCTAAAGACCTAGATGGAGGACCATTAGAAAATGGCAGGGAAGAGGATGTCCATCCCACCATGAAGCAAGAGAGAAGTTGATGGTAAGTGGACACAACTATACTAGGTTAGTATTTCACAGTTTTCACAAATAACCATACAAGATGACTCCAAAAGCTGAGAAGGTGGGAGGCTGGAAGAAAAAGGTGCTGCTAGAATGCTCTGCAAGACAACAAAAACAAATCCAGCCTTGGATTTGGAGAAAATGTTTGGTAAATGTGTGGACAGAGGATCAAGTGTCAGCAGTAGCTCTGGTGGAATGAGATGTCTGTACACAAAAGGCAATAAAGTTTTAAATACACTTAGAAATGGAGTGCTTGCAGATAGCCTAGGCTATAAAACGTTGGCTGGACTTTTATATTTTCCTCAATCCTGTCCAGTCTGTGAACATCAAATGAAGGAGTACTACGTTCTCCCCTATTTTGAGAGATTAATGGACAGATTAGTGGTAAAGGAAGGAAAACAGGGAGATTAATGGACAGATTAGGGGTAAATTCAGAAACTATATTTTGCACAAGAGAGGGATTTAGTCCCGAGAGAAACCCTGTCCTGGTGAAAAATGAGGAAAGGCTCAGTGCAGGAGTGTTTGGAGTTCTGAAACCTTGCTAGCTGTAGTAACTGCTACTAAAAAGGTTATTTTCCAGGAGAGAAACTGAATGGCAGCTGTACAGCAGGCTTAAAAGGGAGAAGGGGGTAAGTTGTTCCAGCATGAATTAGAGATCCCCCCGGGGGGGGGGGGTTGGGGCTCTTCTGGGAGGCCTCAGGTGAACGACTCCCTTAAGGAATTGCTTCATAGGGGGTTGAGAGAAAATAAGAGGCTGCTTAGCTAGGCAAGCGGATATGGCAGAAGAGTGATCTTTAACAGACTAGCAAGAGAAAAGATTTGATTAAGTGAGACAGGTAGGCAAGCACAAGGTGGTCTCTGCTAATGTTGAAGAGATATTCTGTTGGCACCACATGCAACAGAAAACCAAAACCTTTTCCATTTTGAAGTGTGCGATTTTATGGTATTAGGTTTTCTGGCTTCTTTTAAAAATTACCATTACTTTCTCATCCAGACAGAGGCCTTGGGAAGCAGTCAGTGGATTAGCCATGCTGTCAGTCTTAAGGTGCTGCTGAGGTTGGGGTGTATGATGCAAGCCACTGTTTTGCGTCAGAAGATCCATCTATTGATGAAACAGTCATGGTTTTTCTCTGCACAGGCTGTGTAGGAGAGGGAACCAATGTTGCTGTGACAAAAAAGGTGCAATTAAGATCATCCATGGCCCTTCTCCTTGACTTTCAGTAGTACCCTGAGGATGAGAAGTATGGGAGTGAACGCATAAAGAAAAAGACCTGCACGTGGAAAGGATAGTCCTCCAGGCCTTTGGATGTTTGGCGACTGTGCAAAATTTTCATAGCTGGTAGTTTTTACTCGCAAGCAAAAAGGTCCATTGCTGGCACAACCCGAGTAAGGCAGAAGAGTTTGGAACATGCTCTTGTTCAGGGTCCAATCATGAGGGTTCATATCTGACCTGCAAAGAGTTAGTTTTCCCTTGCAGGTAATGGACTAGGAGATAAAGGACCAGGTGCTGTGCCGTTTCCCACAGGGACATGGTTAAGAGGCACAAAGGGCAAGAATGTGCGCTCATCGACTTGTTTAGGTATCACATCACTGAGGTGTTGTCTGTTGTATTAGACAGTTCCTGGTTGCCTTGAAAGCTAAGATGCCCTTGAAAATTAACATAATATCCTTCAAATCTGTGTTTTTTTCTGAAAGTTTTGTTCCCCCTTTTCCTCGGGCTTGGAGATTGCTGGAGTGTGCTCCCAAGCAAAGTCTGAGGCTTTTGTGGTCAGAATCTGGTTTGGGTAAAGGATCACGAAAGGTACCCCCTTTGTTAGGATTGCAAGCTGAGATTCACAATTGAAATTACCTTTTTAGGCAGCTGAGAAGAATTTATTGGTCGAGGGATTGAATGCGCTGATTCCAAACATTTTCCACTGGATTTTTTCTCATGTGAAGTTTGGCTACAGGAATCTAATGTGCATGAAGCCATGTATTCCAGAGAGCCAAGGATCACTCATGCTGGAATACAATTTAGAGCATGAGATCGGAAGTAGTTGGTCAGGAAAGATGCATTTACTTGTCTAAGAAAAGCTCTTTGAAGGCCTGTCCAGCAAGGCCCATATAAAGGCTAGTTTTTTGGATGGGGAGAGATTGGACATTTTTAGGTTCAGGAGTGTAGCCTACAGAGGAGAAAACAGTCTGTTGTAGGGCTCTTCTCTACAGAGCTACCTTGGATCAGGCAGTCATTCTAGCCAAGTGTAGATCTGAATGCCCTTGGTCCTTCAGTGAGCTATTACTCTAATCAGGCATTTGGTAAAATTTTCTGGGTACAGTAGATAAGCCAAAGGGAAGAGCACAGCACTGACAATAACTTTAAACTGCTTTGAAGTGAAGTGTAGATGCTTCCTTCTAGATCTTGCAATAAGAATGTGAAGGTAAGCATCTTTTAGAGCCAAGGCAACCAAATATGCTTTTGGAGCTAGCAGCTTTTGCTAAGTAAGCATTTTGTATTTTGGGACCAGAATAAATCAGTAACATACCCCTTCACTTCTCCTGGAAGTGTACTTTTACAGCAGTATTCCATTGAAGAGGTAGACCTACTTGGTTAAGAGCTTCTTTTAGTCTATTTGGAAGAATGGCAGGAATGCCAGCAGGCTTTGGGAGGGAGGCGAAGGAATTTGCAGCCTGAGTTGATGGTGCTTAACACACATTTGTCTTGGGTAATCTTAACCCATTCACTGTGAAAAAAAAGCTAACCATTCTGCTGGCTTTGAAGGAAAACTGGGGTGGGACTTGAGGGGCAGAGACAGGGAGGGGACCAGCTGAGTCACAGTTACTCCCTGCTGGTTCCCTGGGGCCCGGAGTCCACTAGGTCTGAAAGTAGAATCTGGTAGGCATCTTTTACATTGCCCTGGTGGCCTATCCTTTCTGAGCCTCTTCCCTCCATTTGCCTTTGTTGTGAGAGAGAAAAGAACAAAGACTTGGTAGGATAGTTTCTGCTAAACTTTGGTGGCTGAACTTGCAGAAAGTCCTTGACAGTCTGCATAGATTTAGCCTTCTCTTCCATTTTTTTTTTTAAATGGTCTCCATTTTGGGTCCAAACAAAAAGTCTTTGCCTAGAGGGGCACCTAGAACTGCTGATTTAACATGGTCTTGAAGGGACTGCTCCATTAACTAGGCATGCCTGCGGATGGTGGATCCTGAAGCAACCACCCTGCTTAATGCTTCTACAGCATTATAGCCACAATGCAAAGAAAGCTTTGCAACTTGGGAAAGAGCTGCAGATGTCCAGCAGTACTCTGGGGAGAGCTCCATCTTCCACCCCCTCCAGTTTATCTTTCATGTGCTCCAGCAGTGTTTCCTGGTACTTAACCACATAAAACTGGCAAATGAGAGTTCTCATAGCTAGGACAGCATAAAACATACTTTTGCCAAAATGATCCAGGGTTCTCCTGTCTATTATTAGACAATGGGTACCTGGAAGGGCTGTCTTTAGCTCTCTTACGTGAGTCAACATTTCAGGATCAAACAGTAGGATTCCTAAAAATGTGTTTCTGGGAATCCAGGTCCTTGTAAAACCAGTCCGGCTACCTAGGAGCAGGCAGGTGATTGTGAGTCAGGCTGCAGGGAATAGTCTGAAAAAAAAAAAAAAAAAAAAAAAAAATACACAAATTCCAGTACTGAAAGAATGACTAAAGGTTTATGCTCAGGGGGCTTAAATTCTCTCACCCTCTTTAGTCAGAATCTAATCCTGAGCCTCCGAGTGGGAATACGCCCGCATTTTAAGGAGGGTTTTTCCAAAGATGAAGTCCTGGAATGGAGAAGCTGAGGTTAAAAAAAATGCCCTCAGTCAGAATCAGCATATGAGATTGTAAACACCTGGTCTTTATAAGCTAGCTCATCCTCATCTGAATCATAAAAATCTGAGGATTCCTGGGGAGGGCCCTCTTTCACCACAGATTCTATACGGGCAGGTGGTCTGGTAGGACTGTACTGTCTGGAAGCTACAATGTGGAGTAAATCTTCTGCCAGTCTAAGCAGATATTGCTAATGGGCCTGTGGGGGCTGGGAGCCTGAAGCTTTAGGCATGGAAGAAAGAATCTTTAGGTTTGGCTGAATGTGGCATCAGAGGTACTAGGACCTGGCCTCAGATGGGCAGCGGTGACTCAACCAAAGCCCCTACGGTAAAACAGCATGCCCAACACACTAGTCATAAGTGACTTGATAGTGAGGCACACTGATGTCCCACTCACTAGGCTGAATAAGGAGAAAGTAACAGTCAGCTGTCTGTCCGGTGCCAGGATCCGCCACATAACATGCTCACTCAGGTCCCTCAACAACATGTACAAATATGACGCTGTCATTGTACAAGTGGGTGTGAATGACCTGACATGCACCTCCCTGGACTACATGAAAAGAGACATGGAGGAGCTCTCTGTTTACGTAGCTCAGGAAGTTATGACCCTAGCCCTGAGCAGCATCCTACCATCACTCAAAATGATAACCACAGTACAAGCAGAAAATGACTGATTTCAACAACTGGCTAAATTTCTGGTGTCATTTCAAGGGGATCCAGCATCTGTCTGCCTGGGATGACATGACTGACAGACCTCAACGCTTTACCAGATATAGCCTGCATCTGTCACACCTGGGCTTCTGGATACAGGCCAAGGATCTTGCCACCTGCAGTCTGAGGGTCATGCTGCTCAATGCTTGAAGTCTAAATCTCAAAATGGACTCGCTCAAAGCAGTCCTTAAAATGGAGAATACTGACATTTGTGCTATAAATGAGACCTGGTTCAAAGCAGCAGAAAGCATCCCTGCACTACCAGGCTATAACTCATTCCATACATTTCGGCCTAAGAACTTGGACCGAATCTCCAAAGGTGGAGGTGCTTCCATATTCATAAAGAATGTGCGTACCTCCAGACTGGTAGCCCAACGTAACGCATCAGATATACTTCAGTTGCAGCTAACATTGGGTAAGGCAGCGATTCAGGTTGTAGCCTGCTATAGGTCCCCAACCATGTCCCAAGACTCACACTCCACGTTCCTATGCACCCTGGAGAATATTAGGGTCCAACCTAACACATTTATATTGGGCGACTTCAACTATCCCTCCATTAACTGGGTAAACTACTCGTGTACCAATACACTTGCCCAACGTTTCCCGGAATTCATCAATTCCAATGTCCTGGACCAGCTCATTCTTAACCCCGCTAGAAGAAGCAACATCCTTGACCTGGTCATTACTAACATGGGTAATTGTTGCTCTACACCAATAATCAACTCCTCGCTGGTTAGATCCAACCACAAACTAATCATCTTGGAAATCCCCCCCCCCGCAAAGGTAACCACCATGAAAAACTTCTCCAAAGCTAACTTTGGGCTCCTAAAAACAGAGGTGGCTAACTTCACGGCACCCATGCAAATGGAGAATAGTTGCATGACCGCCGAACCATACACCAATGCACTGTACGAACACGTACACAAATGCATGAATCTCGCCATACCCAACAGAAAGTACAGTTGTGTACACTTACCATAAATGTAGATGTTCGAGTGTATTCACTGTTGCAGTCATTACACTTGGGTTATCCTGCTGGCAGGCTACCCTCAGTCAGCCTGAATTCCAAAGTCTAGGTCCAGCGTCGGTTGCTGTCGCCTATTTCCTGCCGTCAGTGCGCCAGGGGTATAAAAGATGCAGCAGACACCATTTTCTTCAGTTTTTCTTGCCCCAGATGTCAGATGCCCCCAAAAAGGAAGGCTTAAAATATGCCAATAAAACATGCATGCACCAAAAAGTACAGTTTTGTACCTACCATAAATGTAGATGTCCGATAGGTATGCATCTGCAGTCCTTACATATGGGTTGTCCTGCCTCAGGCAGCCCTTCGGTCGGCCGGATTCCAAAGTCTGGGTTCGGCGTCGGCTGATGTCACCCCTTCCCCGACGTCAGAGCGCCTGGGGTATAAAAGTGTCAGCCGACGCCATCTTCCTCAGTTTTTCTTGCCCCAGATGCCAGGTGCCCTCTAAGGAAGGCTACATTTGGTAAAAATACAAAATATTGCAAACATGCACAGTAATATAAAACAAATACACCATAATAGATAACCCCAGCTAGCTATAAGAGGGATAAGTACCCAAGAAGTACCACAGAGGGGAAGGAGGGAGGGTAAGCCTGACTGCAGATGCATACCTATTGGACATCTACATTTATGGTAGGTACAAAACTGTACTATGTCCTTCAAGGATGCATCTGCAGTCCTTACATATGGGTAGAATACCATAGCCAAGCTGGGGGTGGTAGGCTCTAAGAAAATGATGGTGTAGCTAAAATGCCCTGCAGGACTGCCGTTGCAAAGCCTGCTCTGGATCTGGAATATAAGGGTAAATTGTAATGCTTGGAAAATGTATGCACGGAGCTCCATGTAGCAGCTTCTAAAATGTCCTTGGTAGCCACCCCTCTTAAGAAGGCTGTGGAGGTGGCTGTAGCTCTGGTGGAATGAGGCCTGATGTTACCTGGCACAGCTTTTCCATAAGAGTAGCAGAATCAAATGCAATTTCCTATCCATTTTGAAATTGTCTGTTTGGAAATTGCTTTTCCTTGAATGCCTGCAGCATATGCTACCAACAGCTGGTCAGTTTTTTTTGAAAGTCTTAGTTCTGTCCAAGTAGTAGCGTAACTGTCTGTGAATGTCCAGGGTATGCAGAAGTTTCTCTCCCTTGTTTTGTGGGTTTGGAAAGAAGGTAGGCAGGTGAATAGCTTGGTTCAATGAGACCCTGGATACCACCTTTGGCATGAATGAAGAATTGGTTCTCAAGGAGACTCTGTCCTGATGAAAAATAAGAAATGGTTGTACTGCCATGAGTGCCTGCAATTCAGATACTCTTCTTGCCGAGGTTATGGCCAGAAGGAAGGCAGTCTTCCAAGACAGGAACTGTAACTCTGAAGATGCTGCTGGTTCAAAGGGAGGTAAAGTCAACTTTTCCAACATGAAGTTAAGGTCCCATGTAGGCACTGGTCGTTTTCTTGGAGGATTGATGTTTTTAATTCCTCTTAGAAACTGCCTTAGGAGAGGATGAGAGAAGACAGGTGGATCAGTATTGTATTCTGCTGAAATTGCTGAAGCATGAATTTTTATGGAAGAGTAGGAAAGGCCATTATGGAGCATGTCTGCCAAGTATTCCAGGATATGTGCCATGCTCATCACTGTGGCATCTAGGCCATTTGCGGTACTCCAAGTGTGGAATATCTTCCATTTTGCTGAATATGTCTTTCTCGTGGAAGGTCTGCGAGCTTCCATGATGATATCCTTCACTCTCTTGGATAGCTTTTCCTGGTGAAGAGTCAAGGTATTCTCCAGGCTGTCAGCTGCAGGGTTTTCAGGCTGGAGTGCAGAGTTTTGTAATTGTGCTGTGTCAAAAGGAGTGCCCATAGTGGTAGAGGCCACGGTTTTGTGTGTGACAGGCTCCGTAACAGCGGGTACCAGTGCTGCCTTGGCCAGTCCGGGGCTATTAGAATTACTTTTGGCTGCTCTGTCTTGATTTTCAGTAAGACCTTGGTCATTAGTGGGAGTGGTGGAAATGCATACACTGTTAAGAGTATTCCAACTGAAAGAGTCCACTTTCCATGCTTGTGGGTGGTATGTCCTTGAGCAGAATTTCTTCAGCTGATGATTGTGGTGGGAGGCAAAAAGATCTATGTCCGGCCTCCCCCATGATTGTGTTATCTGAAGGAAGATGTCTGGGTGCAGCATCCATTCGTGTGGGTCCATGGTATTTCTGCTTAGGCTGTCCGCCAGTATATTGTCTTTTCCTGGCACGAACTGGGATTGCAGCTCTATATTGAGGTTTAGGGAAAGTTCCCAAAGATTCATTGCTAGTCTGCAAAGAGAGTAGGGATGGGTACCTCCTTGCTTGTTTATGTACCACATAACTGTGGTATTGTCTGTCCTTATTAGCAGGTGGCCTTGATGTAGAAAGAGCTTGAAGGCCTCGATTGCATGAATCACTGCCAGCATTTCCTTTTGGTTTATGTGCATGCGCAATTCTTTCTGAGACCATAGACCTTGGATACATCTGTCCTCCATATGTGCTCCCCATCCATGGTCTGAAGCGTCCGAGGTAATGGTTTGGCTGGTTACTGGTTTGCTGAAAGGCAGGCCCCTGTTTGACTGGCTTGCTTGGGCCCACCACAGGAATTCCTTTTGAAGGCATGGAATGAGTGGTATCAAAGCTTCTAGGCTGTGATTGTGCTGAGACCATAAACTCCTTAGGTATCATTGCAGTTTTCTCATATGCAGCCTTGCTTGTGGAATCAGAAGAATGCACGATGCCATGTAACCCAGGGCCTGCAGGATTTTCCTTGTGGTCATCTGAGTTTGTTTTGTTAGATTTTTGAAGTAATCCGGTAGTTGTCTTTGTTTTTCTTCTGTGAGAAAAGCCATTTGGGTGGTTGTATCTAGTTCCGCACCCAGAAAAGTTATTCTTTGGGATGGCACAAGTCTTGACTTGTGAATGTTGACTGTGTATCCCAAGGCCTGCAGTAGGCGGATGGCTTAATTCAAATGTTTTTCCAAAGTTTGTTGGCTGTCTGCTTGTACAAGGCAGTCGTCCAGATACGGGTATATTTGAATCCCCTGAAGTCTGCAGTGTGCAATTACTGATGCCAGGCATTTCGTGAATACTCTGGAAGCAGTAGATAAACCAAAGGGCAATGCTGAGAATTGATAATGCTCTGAACCTGCAAGAAATCTGAGGTGTCTTCTGCAACTTTGTCTGATAGGGACATGCAGGTATGCCTCCTTGAGGTCTAGAGTTACCAGCCAAGACCCCTTGCCCAGCATGGGAAGGACTTGCTGTAGGGTCAGCATTTTGAATTTTGGCACAATGAGATAAGTATTCAGTGCGGACAAATCCAGAATAGGCCTCCATTGTTTTTCTTTTCTTGGGACAAGGAATAGTCTGGAATAAAATCCTTGGCCTTGTTCTGCGAGAGGAACCTTTTCTATAGCTTTCATTTGCAATAGGTTGGCAATTTGTTTTAAAGCCTCTGCCCTCTGATTTGGTGGCAGGTTTGGCATTCCCTTTCTTTCTGGTAATGTATGGAAATGGAACCTGTATCCTTTGTCTATTATTTGCAGTGTCCATTTGTCCCTTGTAATACTGTGCCAACTTTTTGAGAATAAAGACAACTTTCCGCCCAAAGGTGCTTCTAATTGAGCCCTGGTCGGCGGGGTCAAGGTGAAGTCATTGAGTCTTGTCCTTGTGCAGCAGTTGTTGGACCTGCACTACCTCTCTGGTTAGAAGGCTGCCATTAACGTCCTCTGTAGGAGCCTCTAGCTTGCCCTCTACCTCTGGCACGCCTGTTCTTGCCTCTTTGAAATCTCTCTTCTGGAAAGGACCAATTCTTAGAAGGCCAATTTCTGCTGAATCTTGGTGGTTGTACCTGGAGGAAATCTTTGACTGTTTGTACAGATTTTGCCTTTTCCTCAAATTTCTTTAAGACCTCTTGAGCCGTGGAGCCAAATAACTTTTGCTTTTCCAGTGGAACATCCAGAAGCTTAGCCTTAACATGATCTGGCAGAGATTGTTCCTTCAGCCAAGCATGTCTGCGTATGACTGCACCTGTCATTGCTGACCTACATGAAGCTTCCAATGCATCATAACCACACTGCAAGAAATGGTTGCTAACCTGTTGTGAGTTATGTACCAGATCCTGAAGTGACTTACGATCTAGGGGTTCAGGCGAAGACAGTTTTTTCTGCAATTCATCTAACAAATACTCTTGGTACTGTATCATATGAAATTGAAAATTTAAAGCCCTCATAGACAGAGTGGAAGAAGTGTACCCTTTTTTACCCCATCTCTCTAAAGCCCTGGACTCCCTTTCAGAGGGGAGTGGATTTTTAGTAGTGGCAGCTGCAACCCCTTTAGGACCCTGGGAAATAGTTTCTGGGTCAGCAGAGTGGGCCTTGTAAAGGAAAAGATGCGAGTCCGGGACCCTGTAGTACCTATCGGGTTTAACAGGAACCGGAGGAAGGGTGTCAGGGGTAGTGCTAGACTCAGAATACACATCATCAATGACACTTAAAACAGGAGGAATAGCCAAAGGTCTATGCTGAGGTAAATGAAGAAAAATCCTTAACCTCTTCCTGGAATCGGAGAATTCCTGGCCCTGCCATTGGAAATGCTCTCTCATGGAGTGAAGGGTCTCCCCAAAGGACAGCTCTTCAGGAGGGGAGGCAGAGGGAATAGATTCCTCTGCATCAGAATCCTCGTAGGCCGTGAAGGCCTCCTCCTGGTAGTCTGATAGAGCAGATCCATCAGAGGCCTCATCAGAGGACTAAGGTTCAGCAGACTCAACCCTGGGCCTTTTGTTTAGTGGGGGTTGAGAGCCCCTGTCCGGATGAGGCTGAGAGCCCCTAATTAATGAAATAAGGTCCTCAGCCAAACTTAGTATCTGAGAACCTGTAGTGGATCCCTGAGAAATAGACTTGGGAGGCAGAGTTTTTTTGTTGCTTAGCAGCTTTAGCCCTAGTGAAAGCTTTTATGGACATGGATGCAGGGAGCCTGGCTGCCCCACGTGCTGGAGTAGTTTTGTCTAGGGGAATGGTGTCTGTAGGTTCCTGAACACCGGTTTCCGAGGGTAATTCTATAACCGACTCAGAAAAGGCCTCCGGGGCCGAGGCTGTCGGTTGAGCGGTTTCTACGGACGGAAGTACCAAGAACTCTGTTTCAGCCGAGACCGAGACACTCGCGGTAGGCCTAGGCACGGTTTCAGCTGCAACCACGGGCCGCGTGTGTCGGTCCTTGTCCTTCCGTTTCTTGGTTAAATGAGAAGTCGGAGTCTCCGATGGCATTTTATAAGAGAAACTAGCCTCAAAAAATTCCTCTGCAAACTCCAACCGACGCCTAAGAGTGTGTCGATTAAAGGAGGCACAGGCAGTACAGGCCGAGACGTCATGGTCTGGGCCTAGGCAGGGGAGGCAGTAGGAATGGAAATCCTTATGAGGTATTTGTTTCCCACAAGTCAAGCAATTAACTTTAAGCGTTTGATCTGACATTGGCTGAGGCAAGAAAGAGTCCCCAACGAGGTACTTAGCTTTTTGAAGTCTTCGGTAGCTGAAGTTACAGGAGCTGGCCGACCGGCACTTGCGAACTGCTTCTGCTTCGGGCACCACGCGGCAAGAAAGACTGAGGAAGATGGCGTTGGCTGACACTTTTATACCCCAGGCGCTCTGACGTCGGGGAAGGGGCGACATCAGCCGATGCCGGACCCAGACTTTGGAATCCGGCCAACCGAAGGGCTGCCTGAGGCAGGACAACCCATATGTAAGGACTGCAGATGCATCCTGGAAGGACATCATGTTATACCTTCATCTACAAGCAAATACACCACACAGGTTGTATAGATTAGAGAAGTGCAGCCAAGTTCCAGCAAAAAGAGAAGGGGGATGGTGGGTGGGTAACCTGGACTGCAACAGTGAATACACTCGAACATCTGCATTTATGGTAAGCGTACACAACTGTACTATATTCTTCGTGTTTCACTGTTGCAGTCATTACACTTGGGTTGAATCCCAAAGCTATGGTTGGGAGGCTGGAGCTAAATAGCATTAGGAGGGGCTATGAGGCCCTGCAGAACTGCAGTGGCATAGCCTGCCCTGGATTTAGAGTAGAGTGGTAAATGATAGTGCTTTGTGAAGGTGTGCACTGAACTCCAGGTAGCAGCCTCTAAAATGTCTTTGGTTGGTGCTCCCCTGAGGAAGGCTGCTGAAGTGGCTGCTGCTCTGGTTGAATGTGGCCTAATGCCCTTAGGCACTGGTTTGCCATGTTGTGAATAGCAGAAACAAATGCAGTGGCCTATCCACTGTTCAAGTAGAAGCGTAGCTGTCTGTGCATGTCCAAAGAATGCAGAATTATCTCCCCCTTATTCTGTGGGTTTGGATAAAAAGTAGGCAGATGAATAGTTTGGTTAAGAGCCACACTGGACACTACCTTAGGCATAAATGTCGGGTTTGTCCTCAGAGAAACCCCGTCTGGATAAAAAAAATGATAAAAGGTTCCACAGCCATGAGTGCCTGTAGCTCTGAGACTAGTCTTGCAGAGGTTACTGCCAAGAGCAGAGCTATTTTCCAAGATAAAAACTTTACATCAGCTATAGCGGCTGGCTCAAAAGGGGGCACAGTGAGTTTTTCCAAAACATAATTGAGGTCCCATGCAGGTACTGGTGATTTCCTTAAAGGCCTTAAATTTTTGGCTCCTCCGAGGTATTGCCTTAGCAAAGGCTGAGAAAAGATTGGTGGCTCTGTATTGTAATGAGCCAAAATGGCAGAGGCATGAATTTTAATTGATGAAAAGGATAGGCCTTTGTCCAGCATCTCAGTTAAGTATTGCAAAATCTGAGGAATATTTGGTACGGTTGTGTCAATTCCTTGTGCCTGGTTCCAGGCACAGAATCTGTTCCATTTTCCAGCATAAGGGTTTCTAGTACTAGGCCTCCTGGCCTCCAAAATGACATCCATCACCGCTTTAGTGAGAGGTGTGTTTTGTATGACTACATTATCCGCCATGCTGCGAGATTTAAGTCTTGAGTTGGCTGTGCAGGATCCAATTGTTTTGTTGGGACAGTAGGTGAGATATCTGAGGTAAGGTCCAGGCTGGGCATTGAGACAAGTTCCTTAGAATTGGATACCAGTACTGGCGGGGCCAGTCTGGGGCAATCAGTATCATTTCTGGCTTCTCTTGTCTGACCTTTATGAGTACCTTGGGGAGGAGAGGCAGTGGAGGAAAGGCATATACTGTTAAGTTTTTCCAGCTGAAAGATAGGGCATCCACTTTCCATGCTTGTCTGTGATAAGTCCTTGTGCAGAATCACTTTAGTTGGCAGTTGTGAGGAGAGGCAAATAGGTCTATATCCAGGCATCCCCATTTCCTGGTTATCATGTTGAAGACTTGTGGATCCAGTTTCCACTCATGGGGATCCACAAGGTTTCTGCTTAGTTCGTCTGCCAGAGTATTTATCTTTCCTGGCAGGAATCGTGCCTGCAAATGTACTTGGTAAGTCAATGCTGTGTCCCACAAAGTCATGGCTAGTCTGCAGAGGGGGTAAGAATGAATGCCTCCCTGCTTGTTTATATACCACATGACCGTGGCATTGTTTGTCTTTATCAGTAGTTGTCCCGGATGAAGTAGGTCCTTGAGGGCTGTTAGGGCATTCTGAACAGCTAGCATCTCTTTTTGATCGATATGTAGATGCATTTGGTTGGCGGACCATGTGTCTTGAATACATCTTCCTGCCACATGTGTCC
Organism: Protopterus annectens; assembly: GCF_019279795.1. Taxonomy (NCBI): domain Eukaryota; kingdom Metazoa; phylum Chordata; order Ceratodontiformes; family Protopteridae; genus Protopterus; species Protopterus annectens. The sequence continues at coordinate 235,753,796 of NC_056749.1, forward strand.
CCCCAGGCATAATCTGAAGCATCCGTTGTCAATGTCTGCCTGGCTGGGGGTAAGGTGAATGTCTGTCCCTTGTTCTGGTGACAGGCCTTTGCCCACCATCGAAACTCCTGTTGCAGGCAGGGAATGAGAGTAATTATTGTTTCCAGGCTGTGGCAATGCTGAGTCCAAACACTTTTTAGGTACCATTGAAGTTTCCTTATATGCAGTCTTGCATATGGAATTAGTAGAATGCAGGATGCCATGAAGCCCAAAGCCTGCAGAATTTTTCTTGCAGATAACTGGGCCTTTGTTGCCAACAGTCTGAAATAGGTAGTCAGTTGCCTTTCTTTGTCTGGTGTGAGATAAGCCATCTGGGAAGTTGCATTTAAGCTTGCACCCAGGAATATTATCTCTTGAGAGGGTACTAGTTTTGATTTTTGTACGTTGACTGTGTACCCTAGGCATGGTAGTAATCTCTTTACAAACGCCAGATGCTGTAGTAGAATGTCCTTGTTCTCTGCTTGAATAAGGCAGTCATCCAAGTAAGGATATATTTGTATTCCTCTGTCTGCAAAATGCAATTACTGGAGCCAGGTATTTTGTGAAGACCCTGGGCGCAGTAGATAAGCCAAAGGGCAGTGCAGAGAATTGGTAGTGCATTGAGCCAGCTATGAATCTGAGGTAACTTCTGCATGATTGGGACATGCAGGTATGTCTCTTTTAGGTCTAAAGTCACAAGCCAAGCCTTCTTGCCCAGCATGGGCAGAAGCTGCTGTAAGGTCAACATTTTGAATTTTGGTATATCCAGATATGTGTTTAGAACAGATAGGTCCAGTATTAGTCTCCAGGCTTTGTCCTTTCTGGGTACCAGGAACAGTTTTGAATAAAATCCTTGTCCCTGCTCTTGTTCTGGTACTTGTTGACTGACCCTCATGTCCATGAGGGATGAGACTTGTTTTTGTGCCTCTGCCCATTGGTTTTTTGGTAGGTCTGGCCAACTGTTTGCCCATGGCAGGGTATGAAAGTGAAACTTGTAGCCCTGTGACACTATGTCTAAGACCTATTTGTCCTGGGTTATTATGTGCCAATTCTGAGAAAAAAGTGCTAGTTTTCCCCCTACAGGTGCTGCCAGAAGATAAGTGCTTGGCGCAGGAAGGGGGAAGTCATTGGGATTGTTTCCTGTAAGGCTGTGATGTCTTCTCCACTTTTGGAGGTAGAAGCACCCCATTGTTTAGACCTGTATGAACTTTAGGGCTGGGATCTGCCTCTTGGGCGTCTGTATCTACCCCTTTGTGGTCTGTCTGACACTGGAAAGGACCAATTCTTTGTAGGCCAGTGTCTGCTAAATCTTGGAGGCTGTACCTGTAAGAAATCCTTGACTGTTCGCATAGATTTAGCTTTGTCCTCCATTTTCTTTAACACCTCTTCTGCTTTAACACCAAAGTATCATGCTGTAATGGAGCATCTAATAATTTTGCTTTACATGATCTAGTAAATTTTGTTCTTTTAACCAAGCATGCCTCCTAATGACAGAACCCGTGACAGTGGCAGGAGGCCTCCAAAGAATCAAAACCACATTGCAAGGTATGCTTTCCAACTTGCTCAGCTGCATGCAATAAATCCTGCATTTCTTTGTTTTGTGCACCTTCTGAATTTATCAACATTTTCTGTTTAAGCAGTGACATAATATATTGCTGATATTTGAGCATATGAAACTGACAATTTAAAGCCCTTATAGCCAAGGTAGCAGAGGTGTAAATCTTCTTTCCCCATCCGTCTAATACCCTAGAATCCCTGTCAGAGGGGGTAGGATTTTTTGCAGTGGATGCCTTGACCCCTTTGGGATCCTGAGAAATAGTTTCTGGGTCAGCAGCAGGGTTCTTGAAAAGGAATTTATGAGAGTCAGGCACCCTGTAGTACCTGTCCGGCTTAACAGGAGCTGGAGGTAAGGAGTCAGGGGTCAGACTGGACTCTGAAAATACATCTAGAATGTCTAACACAGGCAGTATAGCTAGGGGCCTGTGTTGTGGGAGTAAAAGGAAGTCCCTGAGCCTTTTCTTAGATTCAGAATAATCTTGGCTCTTCCAGTGGAAATGTTCCCTCATGGTATGCAAGGTTTCCCCAAAAGAGTAATCCTCAGGAGGAGAGGCTGAAGGGATATATTCTTCAGCATCAGAATCCTCATAGGGAGGAAGAGAGTATTCCTTATCAGAAGAGGAATCTGAAGAAATGGAAACCTGATCTGAAGATTCATATTCTGTCTCTTGCCTAGGCCTCTTATCAGGAGGGGGATGGGAACCCCTGATCAAAGTAATTAAGTCTTCGGCCATTTTGAGCATGTGTTTTTTGGGCATGGAGGCCTGACCATGAGGCTGCTGTAACTTCTTTGTCTTTAAAGATGCTTTAGTCATTGCCTTTGCAGCTGGAGACACTTTGAGTAGGTCTGAAAACACCCTCAGAAGCAGATGCCTGCTCAGCAGCTCCGGACCCATCTGAGGGAATAGTTTCCGAAGGTCCAATACTTTGAGCTTCCAGTGGCCTAGGAGACTCCACGTGGGAGTCTATAGCGGCCTGCGGGTCCAAAGTAGCAGGCGTCAGGGGCTGCAAAAGCTCCTCACTGAGAGCCAGCGAACCGGTGGCTGGCTTAGAAGAAGCCTCGACATCGGTTTTAGACCTCGGATGGCTGTCCTTTTCATTTTCTTTGCGTTTCTTGTGAACTGCGGTAGTCGGGTGGCTATCCGACGGCATTGTGCAATTAAATGTTCTGCCAAAATAGTGAAATGCAAAATCGTACCGGTGCTTTATAGTGCGCTAGTTAAATCTAGCACAAAACCGACAACAAGCAATGTTGTGGTCAGGGCCTAGGCAAGGAATACAGTAAGAATGAAAATCCTTATGAGGTATTTGCTTCCCACAAGAAATAAAATTATTAACTTTTTCTGACATCGGACTGGAGCAAGGAAAACGTTTTCCCCAACGGGGTACTTAGCTTTCAATGAAGACTTCGGATCTGAAATTCGAACACAAAAATCTCAGGAGTTGGCCGACCGGCACTTGCAAACTGTTTATGCTTCGGGAACCGCGCAGCAAGAAAGACTGAAGAAAATGGCGTCGGCTGCATCTTTTATACCCCTGGCACACTGACGTCAGGGAAGAGGCGACAGCAACCGAAGCCGGACCTAGACTTTGGAATTCAGGCTGACTGAGGGTAGCCTGCCAGCAGGATAACCCAAGTGTAATGACTGCAACAATGAAATGCGAAGAACATCAAAGACGCTCTCGTCCAAAAAAAGGAAGCCAATCTGGTGGTCCCCTGCCATAAACAAACTCTACAAC